>NC_138552.1:284339805-284447348 GCF_964273705.1 Natrix helvetica | reverse complement strand
GCTAGGGTTTCCCCCTTCCTCTGCCCAGTTCTCTACCTCCTTTGCTTATACTCCCAGCTGGGTTTGGGGGCTTCTGCCCCTCATGCCAGGCTTTGCAAGCATGGTGAGTCAGGGAGAGAGAGAGATCGAGCAGTGACCAGGCGGGTTGGGGGAGTGAGCGAGGGGGGGCAGGCAGGAGGGGGCATTCCGGCATTGTCCCACCAGATGAACGGGTTCCAAAGGGTACGCTAAATTTCACGAACCGGTTCTGGTGTACCAGTGCAAACCGGCAGAAACCCACCCCAGCACTGGGTGGTATACAAGAAAGTAAAAAAAAATGTACAACTTAATATTAACACTGCTAATATTAAAAACTGCAATGTTGAAATGCACAAAATTAGAATTAAAAGAGATTAAAATGAGACTGTGCCCCACCATGGCTATTCATTTCAGGTGGTATATATTGGGGAGGGGGGAACATGCAGATGCTTGGAATTCATTGTTCAGGTCCTTGATTGTAGGAAGTTAAAACCCACCCCTCTACTAGAAAATGAAATATTTTAGGAAATATTAAAAGGGCAGAATATTTCCTCTAAAAGGGAGGCAGAAATTCATCCCCCCACCATCTTTGTCAATGGGCCATTAAGACCTGAGCCAGTCTATTCTACATAACAAGGATCTCACCTAGCAAACAGCAACCCACCACAAGGCACCTGGGAAGATTACATTAGCGAGCAAGGCAAACAAGCTTGGGTCTCAGGACAGCCTACAAAGTTAGCTAAGACCACCCACCCCCTGGGAGTCTGACAACCAATCAGAATGCATGTCTTACACTGGAATGGGAAGCTCTGGGGTGGGACCCAGAGAGGGCATAAAACCAGGGCACTCTCAGCATTTCCTCCCTTTTCCACGCAGGAGCTCAAGCCACGTGATTCTGTCCACCATTAAATCATCTTTCCAATCAGTCTCCATGTTTCCAGTGTCTTTTCCCCCACTTGGGAACTGAACCCAGATGGACATTTTTTCCCAACATGAGCTTAACACATCTCTTGAAGCGGTGAAAATCCTTTTCACAAGGCCATGTAGATATCACCAAAGAACCAGCTGTTGCTGTGTTTGTCTTTCATTCAGTTAAAACATTTTTGGAAGATGCATGGTACTACTATCCTGCCTTTTCTCCAGGAATTCAGGATGACATTCAAAGCACTTCTCTTTTCATTTTCTTCAAAACAATATACCTTGGAAGTCAATGGGATAAGAGTGGGCTTAAACCCAGTGTCGTGGTTCCAAGTAATGCTCCCAAACAATTGTAGACTTTGAGGCCTTGGCTTCCTCAAAAAAAAATCCTGTTTATTGGGTACATCAAATTGGCACAATCAAAGGTGAAACCATCAATGAATAATTTCCTCGTTTTGGGTATAATTAAAGAATAGATAATGGCCACCCCCTTCATGTCACAAGTCACGTTAGCCAACCAAGCTGGTGATGAACTTCTCAGCACTCCCTCCTGGAGTTGTTCGGTCATATTGATCTGACCTTGGTTCTCAGGAGCCTTATCATTGTTATGACTGGCACATTTGATGAAAACATCCTACATTATGTAAGTAGCCCTCCCCCCATAAGTAGGGCAACTTGGAAACGAAACAAGAAAAATATGGCTTCTGCTAGAGTCATTTCAATCAGGACGCAGTCGCTCAGTGGCTAAGACACTGAGCTCGTCGATCAGAAAGGTTGGCAGTTCAGCTGTTCGAATCCCTAATGTTGCTTAATGAAGTGAGCTCCTGTGACTTGCCCCAGCTGCTGCCAACCTAGCAGTTCAAAAGCGTGTAAAAATGTAAGTAGAGAAATAATAACCACCTTTGGTGGGAGGGTAACAGCATTCTGTGCACCTTCGGCGTTTAGTCATGCCGGCCACATGACCACAGAGATGTCTTCAGACAGTGCTGGCTCTTCAGCTTTGAAACAGAGGTGAGCACCGCCCCCTAGAGCCGGGAATGACTAACACATATGTGAGAGAGGGGAATGTTTACCTTTACCTAAAGTCATTTCGAGAGTTGAGACCCGGGTTTCCTCTCCAAATCCAACCCAAGTTCTTTGGCTTTCCCCCTTGGACAGTAATGGGGAGGGTCCCTATGCAAACTTTCTCCCTGTTATAAAAAGTTAGGAATCAAGGTTGAATATTTTTAATGGTCTTGAAATTTTCTTTAAAAAGAAAACACGTTGGCAACCTTGATGAGATAAAGCTACTACTCTAATAATCACAGTATAAAGCAGAGATATTCTTTCCCCCGGCTCTTTGTACCTACACATCATTATCCCATCAAGCAAGTCTTCAGGGGAAGGAAAACATTTGATTACTATTTTTTATTATTTTTTAGGAAAGATTAAAAAAAAGGAACATCACAGAAAGGGCAGAGGGGATCCCATTAGGCAGCTGCTAAATTGGCTTGAGACAGAGATAAAAGATTGAGGGAGCTTGTATTTCATCTGGAAGATCAGAAAGGCTGGACTTCCAATCAGCAGGAAGCGTCTTAACAGGTTTTTTAATGTCACTTTCACTTTCAGGTTTACAGATTTGATTTCTCCCACTTCTCACTCTAACAGCTGGAAATAGCAAGAATAAATTGGGGAGGGGGGGTTTAAGGGTTACAGAAAGGGAAAGGAAACAAAAACCATTATTTTATGCCAAAGACTCAAGAGTGACTTACAGTGAAAAGTTCATGAAACTTATTCACATATAGCCGAAGATTTCCTGTCCAGACTTTGTTGTTGTTGTTAGTTGTGAAGTCGTGTCCAACCCATCACGACCAATGGGGGGAGATTCAAAAATGTTTAGTACTATTTCTGTGGGCGTGGCTTGGTGGGCGTGGTGTGGCTTGGTGGGCGTGGCAGGGGAAGGGTAATAAAAAATCCCCATTCCCTCCCCACCCCACTAACCTGCTTTCCAGCTCCGTTCTCCTGTTCAGGGCAACAAAAGAAGACCCAGCCGATCAGCTGGGACTTGGGAGGCAGTGAATAGATTGGGGGCGGGGCCAACCAGAGGTGGTATTTGCCGGTTCTCTGAACTACTCAAAATGTCCACTACTGGTTCTCCAGAACCTGTCAGAACTGGCTGAATACCACTTCTGATCATGACCCCATGGACAGCATTCCTCCAGGCCTTCCTGTTCTCTACCATCCTCTGGAGTCCATTTAAGTTGACTTCTTCGGTGACTCCATCCAGCCACCTCTTTCTCTGTCGTCCCTTTTTTCTTTTGCTCTCAATCTTTCCCAGCATTAGGCTCTTTTCCAGGGAGTCCTTCCTTCTCATTAGGTGGCCAAAGTATTTGAGTTTCATCTTCAGGATCTGGCCT
This sequence comes from Natrix helvetica, assembly GCF_964273705.1. Lineage (NCBI taxonomy): Eukaryota > Metazoa > Chordata > Lepidosauria > Squamata > Natricidae > Natrix > Natrix helvetica. The sequence continues at coordinate 284,444,016 of NC_138552.1, read as the reverse complement.
TCTAAGGAGCAGTCAGGGTTGACCTCCTCTAGGACTGACCGGTTTGATCACCTTGCAGTCCAAGGGACTCACAGGAGTCTTCTCCAGCACCAGAGTTCAAAGGCCTCAGTTGTTTGGAGCTCAGCCTTTCTTATGGTCCAACCTTCACAGCCATGCATTGCAACTGGGAAAACCATAGCTCTGACTATATGCATTTTTGTTGGCAGACTTAAGCTCCTAGAAAATGGTAGTAAGTAGTCTCAGATTTGAATTTTAATACACATAAAATTCTAAATCATTGTTTCTGAACCTTGGTAACTTCTAGATTTATAGACTTCACCTACCAGAATTCCTTAATCAGCAGTGGCTATTTCTGAGGATTTGGGGACGGAAGTCCAAACATCTGGAAATTGCCAAGATGGGGAAACTCTGTTTGGAAGATTAAGATTATTTTATATGCAGTCATGAACCATCTCCCAGTGAACCAAATGCTAAACATCTCATATCAATTCACACGGGATTTTAATTCAAAATACTAAGCATCCCATGTCAATTCACAACAGAAGCTAAGGCACCAAGATCACCTCCAGATCCAATGGCTTCCTAGTGTAGCCATTTAATAGGAAATATATAATTGCTATGGGCACCAGTCCAAATAATTTTTAATTAGAAGGGTGATTAGAAGTGTAGTCCTCTAAGAATGATGGATAGGGTATGGCTATATGTGTGACCTTCCAGGACTGGATTTTATTTATTTATTAGCCAAAAACCCAGCATTGCCTGGGTGTCTATTTATAGGGGGGAAATGTCCAGACCAAATGTAATTTCTAACATTGGATTTTCCCCCTTACCAGAGGGAGCCCCTTTGTGGAGTACTGTGAAGCCATTACCATGGCCACTTCACTGTGCTGCACAGTAGGAGCCATTTTAAGGCAGTACAGTAGAAGCCATTTTAAGGCACAACAGGCTGTATCTTAACAGAACATACACACCGAGGGGTGTTAAGGGTGTCTTACTCCCACAGTATTTGTTTCCAGAGAGTAAGTCATCTGTGTACAAGTTTGGTTGAAATTGCTCTAGGCGTTCCAGAGTTACGCTGGAACACACACACACACACACACACACACACAAACACTTGTTGGGAGTAATAGCTAACTCTGTAAACTGCATAGAGAGGGCTGTAAAGCACTGCAAAGTGGTATATAAGTCTAAGTACTATCATGCTTGGTCAAATTTACCATTCATCTTTCTCCAATAGTATTCTGGACATCTCTTCGTGTAGGTCAGATTGCTCCCTTCCCTGATAGTGTCTAGGAATAGCAATAGAAATAGCACTTAGACTTATATACCGCTTCACAGTGCTTTACAGCCCTCTCTAAGCGGTTTACAGCGTCAGCCTATTGTCCCCAACAATCTGGCGCCTCATTTTACCCACCTCGGAAGGATGGAAGTTTGATCAACCATGAGCTTGGCAGTAATGAAAAACCAGCATTCATTTTCAAACAGCCTTTTCAATAACATCATCTCCATCTCTTGTTCTTCTCTTTTTTTTCTCTCTCCCTTAGTTTCATTTTTGTAATTTGGGTTATTTTCATTCTGTTGGTTTTTTTTGTTGTTTGTTTATTGTGGCGCAACGTCTGAACTTCACAAGATTGTAGCGAGATAAACATTGAATTAAATACATAAATACATCATCAGTTTTATAAAAATAAATAAATAGGCATTTCACTTCGAAATCCACTTTTGTTTAAAGTTTGCATTATTTATGACTTTAAAAAGGGAGGGAAATGGGGAAACCACAAATCACACTTGTTTCTTTGAAATCTTCTCATTCATAATAGATTCTTGAAGCTCCCAATGAGGCTCTATTACAGATGTTTTTGTATCAGCAGTGCTATGCTACCTACCCGGATTTTTTGGAGTATAAGACGCACCTTCCCCCCCACCAAAAGAGGATGAAAATTTGGGTGCGTCTTATACACTGAATGTAGCCCCACCCACCGACCCCAACCCTTTGGCCTCTGCCTCCCAGCAATTTACCTCTTTGCAGCAAAGGGGGGCTTGCGGAGGCTTCAATAAGCTATAGTAATCCCTGCAACCTGTAACAGCTGATGATCGGGAGAAATTGAGAGTGAAACCTGCTGTTTGCTGTGGCAAATTGCTGGGAGGCAGATTTTTTTTTCTTGTGCTAATCAGGCTGTTTGCTGCAAGGAGGTAAGTCAACAACTATAAATGCCTATAGAATGTTCAAATTATTAGACTTATTTTTTAAAGATTGCTTTATTATTGTTCTAGACAGCTTAACAAAAGGAAGAAGCTTTTTAAAATAAATGCTTGATCCGAAGAGGCCCCGTGCTATTGTTTTAAAAAGTGCTATTCTTTTAAATAGCAGAGAATAACTATACTTCCAGAAAACACATCAATTTTAACAGCATCTGTACAAGTATAGTCTGAAATATAACACTACAAACAGTATATATTGTCTGTACTGTTTGTTGCAAGGAGGCAAATTGCTGAAAGGGAGAGGCAGATATTTTCCCCTTGTTTTCCTCCCCAAAATCTAGGTGCATCTTATATTTTGGAGCGTCTTATACTCCGAAAAATACGGGTACATATTCTTCAATCCTGATTTTAATTTAAACGACTGGGGTCACCAACCTTTTTAGCAGTTTGGATTTATTTGCATGAGCCAAAAGATTATGAGATCACCACACGTTAAGAGCTTTTAGCATTCCAGAATCATGTATAAGAGCATTAAAGTCTCACCAGTTTTCAGCATTTTCCCTTAAAAACCAATGACATTTGGCTGTTCTTGTAAGATGTTCCTAATTATGTTAAGATGTTCTTGTAAAATGTTTTCATGCAGGATGTTGTGCAAAATCATACTGAAACTCTGTCACTTATTTATTTAATTGCAACCTCGCTCATCAAATTAACTCTTGGAGGCCTACATACAAAGGTTAAAACTAGCATATAAATGATATCCTTAACAAAAGAAATAATACAGGTTTGTGAGACACAGCCTTTTAAAAAGATACTTTACTTTTTCATTTTATTTTGCAATTCAAGTGTATAACAGAATGACAGGGTTGGAAGGAAACTTGGAGGTCTTCTAGTCCCACCCCTGTTCAGGCAGGAAACCCCATACCCGTGATAGCGAACCTATGGCATGCGTGCTACAGGGGGCACGCGGAGCCGTTTGTTAGGGCATGTGAGACGTTGCCCTGTGAGCTCCAGCGCACATGCGTGAGCTGGCCAGCTGACTTCGGCCTTCTTTTGAGGCAGTTTTTCGTCCTCCTTGAAGCCTCTGGAGCTTGAAAAACCAGCCCTATGGGCAAACTGAAAGTTCGGGAACGGACTTCCAGTTTGCTTGTTTTTTGCTGTTTTTTGCCCTCCGGAGCCTTTAGGGAAGCCTCTCAAAGTCTCAGGAAGTTGAAAATCGGCTTTACAGAGAAACTGGAAGTCACCATTCCTGAATTTCCGGGTTCCGCGTAGGTCCATTTTTCGCTCTACAGAGGCTTCAGGGAAGCTACTGAAGCCTCTGGAGGGCCTCCGGGACTGATCATGGGGAGGGGGGGTGTTTTCACCCTCCCTAGGCTCCTAGAAAGCCTCTGGAGCCTGGGGAGGGCGAAAAAACTGTGCCCAAAAGTGGGGGGAGGTATCTGGTTGCACATACATGCGCTGGGGGAGCGCGCACCCGTAGCATTAGGGGTGTGGCACACACACACACAGGCCCCCTGCCCTCCCCCCGCTTTTGGCACAGGAGCCAAAAAAGGTTAGCCATCACTGCCCTATACCATTTCAGACAAAATGGTTGCCCAGACTTTTTTTTCAAAAACTTCCAGGGTTGGAGCTTCTGGAGGCAAGCTGTTCCACTGATTAATTGTTCTAAATGTCAGGAAATTTCTCCTTAGTTCTAAGTTGCTTCTCTCCTTGATTAGTTGCCCCTCATTGCTTCTTGTCCTGCCTTCAGGTGCTTTGGAGAATAGATTTAGAAAATAAGTAGACCCACCAAACAAGATTGGGAAAGAAAAGAAAGAGAAAGGAACACAGCTGCATTTAACATAAAATCTGCAGTTGCAAAACACGTGTATAAATATCAATCTGGAAACAATGGCTAGAATTTAAACAGCATTAAAATGTAAACACAGAAAGATCTGGGCAAATCATACAAAATCCAATTTGAGCCATTGATTGATTCAGGAAAAATTATTGGATTCAATTTCAGTATGTGAATCGATCCATTAAATCAATCAGATTTTATTCGGAAAGTCAAGGAGCGTCAACAAAGCTTGAATTGATTTCCAAGTACTTGATTTGATTCAGTGTGGAAGTTGATTAAATTACCTTCACACTGAATCTTTAACTTCTCAGCTAGCAGGTATTTTCATTCTACATATTCTTCCTAATTGGGGGATACTGATAACCATATCATTTTGTATATTTTAAATTATTTATTTAGCAATTACAGTTCTGTCTATTTTATCCTCCTCTCATTTATGTATTTATCCATCTAATAATTTTAATTGTTATGTATGATGTTTTTGATATGGACTGTACACCGCCCCGAGTCCCTTCTGGGAGAGGGGGCGGTCTAGAAGTGCTAATTAAATTAAATTAAATTAAATATCGTGCTGAATGTGAAACAGGTGTGATTAAGTTTAATCATCTGGTGAATTCGAGGGCAAAGATCAAGATCATTATCTAATTATAACCCTATATAAAAGACTGCGACGTATATGGTGAGATAAAGAAATGGTTTGGAAAAATCAGAATTAATGAAACAAGAGAACAATGTCATCTGCTTACAAAACTAGAAATAAAAAGGTGAGATGGCATAATTGCCATGGTCACTTCACTGCCACCAACTTGCCATGGGCAACTCTCTACAGCCAATTCAACATGGCCAATTTGTCAGGACAATTTAACAATTCTATTATTTAAAATAAATTTAAAATATTTTAACTTTTGCCATTCATTCTGTTCCTCCTTTTGCATCCTTTCTTTAATGATTCTATTCCACCATTTCTTTGATATTAATGTAACTCTTGTCCCACAGTGAGTTGGCCATGGTGAGTTGGCCGAGGCGAATTGTCAATGGCAAGTTGTCAAAGACCGGGGGTCCTCAAACTTTTTAAACAGGGGGTCAATTCACAGTCCCTCAGACTGTTGGGGGTGGTGGTGGAGCGGTCTGCCTGGGTGGGTATGGCTAGGTGATCATGTGACTGGAGGGGGGGAATGGCTAGATGGTCATGTGACCAGATGGGCATGGCCAATTTAGCAGTCCATTAAACAATGCACACAAATTAAACTTTAATTAAGTTAATTAAGTTACAATACACCCGTCATAGAGTGCCCTGGTTGAGAAACCCTCTTCTTGCCATTAACTGGGGATACTGCATGCAGCACTGATTAAAACAACAATAAAATATATGCATTTTTCAGAGTATAAGATGCACCAAGTTTTTGAAGAGGCAAAGTAAAAAAAAATTTTTTTTACAATCTGCAAACCTCCCAAAAATGGCCCATTTTTTGTGAAAACAGGCCTGGTTTTTTTTTTTCAAGGAAAGGGCATTAATAGCCTTTAGGAGGCTTGTAGAGTGCTCCTGGGCGGTGAGGGCCCAAAAATGAGCAAAAAATGGCCCGTTTTTCGTGAAAACAGGCTCTTTTTGTCAAGAAAAGGATATGAATAGCCTTTAGGAGGCTTATAGAGTGCTGCTGGAGGCTGGGGGGAGGGCAAGAAACGGCCCATTTTTTGCTCATTTCTGCCCTCCCAGCCCCCAGGAGCTCTCTGAAAGCCTCCTAAATGTTATACACGGCCATTTTGGTGAAGGGGTTTCAGGAGGCAAAAAATGCTGTATTCGGTGTATAAGACACACCCAGATTTTCAGCCTCTTTTTTGAGGGAAAAGGGTGCATCTTATACTCTGAAAAATACGGCAGTCTACACCCATCATGGTGAACATAGGGCACACGTCCCACAGGTGGCATGCAGAGCCCTCTCCATGGGCACGCCAGCTGTTGCCCCGGCTCAGCTCACCACGCATGTGTGTGCACTTCCTACCACCCAGCTGGACTTCGGGTTTGTGCTGCGCATGCACTGGGCGGGCGGGGGGGGGGGTGTCTTACCCAATCTCCGCAGGTTCCACTCCCAACACGCCTTACCTTTCTCCTCCCTTTCTGCCAGCAAGAGGCACCTGTGGAGGATAGAACCTAAGGAGTTCAGGGAAGCCAAAATGGGGCACAGGGATGTCGTGTGATCCCCCCTCCCCCCGTGCCTTTTTTGGGCCTGAAAAGACTCCTTCACCAACCCGGAAGCCAAAATGGAGCATGGGAGGGGGATGCATGTACGGAGTGGGAAGCGGAGCGCATGCGTGGGGAGCACCCGTATTGTATTCTGGGGATTGGGGCACGTGCATTTGCGCCCGTGCGCATGCCCTTTGGGCACCAAAACAGTTAACCATCGCTGGTCTACACCTTCTGTATCTTATTAAAATTTTGTGCAAGTTTCAGGTAACAAAAACATCATGAAGGTCAGAAAGTTCATCTCATGATACTTCTCTTTCATTATTTTGCATGTTTAATATGCTTTGCTTATTATTCCTTCCTCCGTCTCTGCATTTTAGAAAACGTGGCTTCCTTCAAAAGAAAATAACACGATGGGTAAACAGGCCTGCTCTTTCAATGGAAATATGCTGGAAGCCAACTAAGAAAGAAAGGAAGAAAGAAAAAATACCCGGTATGCATACCTACCTCTCAGCATATTTAAATTATACTGAAGGCTGCATCCCAATTTCAAGATTAATTTGTCCAGATGAATAGTTGGAGTAATTGTTAAACTTGAGACTGGTGGTCTGTGCCACCAATGAGCTGAGCCGTGTGGAAATTAGTTTTTGAGGTATGCTTGTTTATCTGTTAGTTAGCATAAATCGGCGTGAATAATTTCAGCAGCAGATAAAAGGACTTAGCACGACACCTGTTCAATTAAGAAGTCCATTATTGCATTAAAAAAAAATCATTAGCTTTGAAAATAGGGAGAGCCCAACATTTTGAAGAATACCACAAATAACCATTTCTTGGGCCCAGCATTCTCTCCTCTTTTTTTCCACCATTAATTTCAATAATCACTAAGGAGCATCTGAGTCCCAGGAGGAGAATGTGATACATGAGAGGAATCTAAATGAGATGATCAAAGACAGAAAGTGGGGTGATGATGATGATAATCAAATAATAATTGCTATATGGGGCCACACTTTTATTGAGTACTTTCTGTGGTACTACCAGGTTCCTCATGATTTTTGGCTGTTGTAGACTGGCATGGTTCTCTCTATAGTAACCCTACCCTTCTCCTCCTCCTCCTCCTCCTCCTCCACTTCCTCCTCCTCCTCCTCCACTTCCTCCTCCTCCTCCTCCTCCTCTTCCTCTTCCTGCTCTAACTTCTCCTGCCCCAAAGTTTGGATCTCTGGGATGAAGGCCACATTACTTATATCTCCATTTTGTAAAGCTTATTTGTGATTTCTTCTTTTTTACTATGAAGCAAACATGCTATTTATCAAATCAATTTTTGCAATACTAGCTTTCCTATGTCAAGTCGTTCAGCCTCTTGCTTAATAGAGAGCTTTTTAATCAATATATCTTCCCTTGTCAAAGCAAAGAAATAATTAGTTCAAATGTATGAGCTGATGCCCCACTGCAGTTGCTTTAGTGAGCTACTATTAAAATCCAGATTATGTCTGAGAGAGCTTTGCTGTAAATTAACAAACAAAAATAGCTGGTGATTCATGCCACTTTCCATCCAGGTCAACTGTCAAGTCGCTGTTACTGTAGATTTTGCAGTAAAAGCCAAAAGTGAAATGTAGGAGTGAGAAATCTTGGGACCAATCCATTAGTGGACTTGTAAAATGAAAAGAAACTGAGCCATGCACTTAACAAAATAACAGTCTTGGAAGGGACTTTGGAGGTCTTCTAGTCCAACCCCCCTGCTCAAGCAGGAAGTCCTATATCATTTCAGACAAATGGTTTCCAATCTCTTCTTTAAAACCTCCATTGAACTGTGCTAAAGGTGAAATTGTGGCCAAATGTGTCAGAAGATAATCTTAGAATAGAATAACAGAGTTGGAAGGGACCTGGAGGTCTTTTAGTCCAAACTCCTGCTTAGGCAGGAAACCCTACATCACTTCAGACATCTTCTTAAAGACTTCCAGTGTTGGAGCATTCACAACTTCTGGAGGCAAGTTGTTCCACTGATTAATTGTTCTGACTGGCAGGAAATTTCTCCTTAGTTTTAAGTTGCTTCTCTCCTTGATTAGTTGCCACCCACTGCTTCTTGTTCTGCCCTCAGGTGCTTTGGAGAATAGCTTGACTCCCTTTTCTTTGTGGCAGCCCCTGAGATATTGGAACACTGCTATCATGTCTCCCCTAATCCTTCTTTTCATTAAACTAGACATACCCAGTTCCTGCAATCGTTCTTCATATGTTTTAGCCTCCAGTTCCCTAATCATCTTTGTTGCTCTTCTCTGCACCCTTTCTAGAGTCTCCACGTCTTTTTTACATTGTGCTGACCAAAACTGGATGCAGTCTTCTAGAATAGTATCTCTCCACTTTGGCAACTTTAAAATATGTGGATTTCAACTCTCAGAATTCTCCAGTCAGCCATGAGACTCTGATCCTGAGAACAAATTATGTGATGTCCCTAGGTAGTATCTGTTACTTTCTGCTCCCACACTATAAATGCATTGATGGGTCATGCTTTCAAAGAGAAAGGGAGGGAGGGAGGAAGAGTGAGAATATAAACAAAATAAATTAATTTAATTTTAAGACATCCAATGTTGAAGTTGCATTTCTAGAATATTCCATCAGTTCTGCCCATTCCCATTCATAAAGATCATTTATATCCTCCATTTTCATTATATTTCTACTTAAATACTTCAAAACAGATACAGCTATCTGGTTAAGCTGAAACTCGTATTTCTTTTTCATGGTTGATTATGGTGGAGAGGAAAGCTCTCTGCTTCTGAATCTCATTTAATATTCTCGTTTCAAGCCATGCTGCATTGTTTCTGGAGCAATCTCTTGGGCTTCCAATGAGACAAGGACAAACACAGCTTGAAACTCAATGGCTACCGTATTGCAGAAATAATAGCTATATAAAAGAGCAAACTGCTAGAGAGAGGCAGGAGTGCAGAATTTATATCTGATCTGTCTCAGACCTTCCCTGATGTTTTGTGGTGGAGCCTTCTTGGAAGGGGATGTGATGGCCTGGCAGTTTAGATGCTGAGCATCTCAACCAGAAGGTTGGCTGTTTGAGACCCAAGTAGATTTTAGAAAGAGCCGGCATGGTCATATTCCACTCAGCATTAAGAATGCAGCTGTAGAAGTGGGCAACAGTATTAAGTATCTGTGGGTGCAGATAATTAACAATCTGAACTGGTCTCTCCACACGTCATCCTTAATGGAGCATGCAAACCAGTGCCTGCATTTTCTATGTCAGGTGAGGACAGCATATCTTTCTCCTTCTGTCCTGGCCACTTTTTACAGAGGCATAATTGAGAACATTTTGACAAACTGCATCCCTGTTTGGTTTGGTGGCAGCCGTGCCTCAGATAGAAAGTCCCTACAGAGAGTGGTAAGGACAGCCGAGAAGATTATAGGAAGCTCTCTTCCTGTAATTCAGGATACCGCTTATAAATGCTATGAACTGAAAGGATTGTTAGAGATCCCACACATCCACTTTTTTGGTCTGTTTCTATTGCTCCCCTCTGGGAGGAGGTGTCAAAATATCTGTAGTAGGACTACCCGGTTCTGTAACAGCTTTGTACCCTATGCCATCCATCTGGTAAACTCGCAAGGTGCATTTTTCTCATATTGTACATGTATACATCTGGACTAGACTGTGTTGTTTCTCTGTGTTATAGAATATATGTGGGTATATACATAATTTTGTATTTATTTATTTATTTATTTATTCATTTATATTTATTTATTTAGTTAGTTAGTTAGTTAGTTAGTTAGTTATGTTTATGTAGTGTGTATTGAAGGTGGTGACCTTTTGAGAGCTGTATGCAATGCAATTTCATTATAATGTATGCCGATTAGGGTACATTCAAAGTGACAATAAAGTCATTGTAAGTCTCACCTGTTCCGATTAGCAGGCCTGGCATAATTACAACTGTCCCTCCTGGCAAATGTACTATTAACTGGTTATTTTAGGGGTATTGTTTTTAATTTATTGTGTGTGTTTTAGGGGTTTAAAAACCTATATTTATATATCCTAGCTTTGTACAGTTCTTTTAATTCCATTTTTAACCTCCTCCTTTCCAACTGTACATATTCAACTTTTTATTGTATTTTGATATATTTTGCATGGACTGTACACCGCCCCGAGTCCCTTTTGGGAGAGGGGGCGGTCTAGAAGCTTTAATAATAAATAAATAAATAAATAAGTCTACTGTGTGACAGGGTGAGTTCCCAGTTCTTGCTCCAGCTCCTGCCAACCTAGCAGTTTGAAAGCATGCAACTGTGAGTAGATAAATAGGTACCACTTTGGGTGGGAAGGTTACAGCATTCTGTTGCCCTAAGCATAGAGTCGTGCCAACCACATGACCACAGGAACATCTTCGGACAACGCTGGCTCTCTCAACTAGGAAATAGAGATGAGAATTGTCCCTTCGAATCAAACATGACTGGACAGGGGAAATCGTTACATTTTACTTCTTGGAAGAGAAGACTTTGATTTCTTTGTATTTCTTTCACACTGTTGAAGGAAGTTAGCACCCACCCCTCTACTAGAAAACTAAAATATCCTAGGAAATATTCAAAAGGCAGAATATTATATTTCCCTGGATAAGAAATGGAAAAACATGTTTTTAGGCAGGAAACAGACTCACTCTTAATAGCCCCCCACCTTTATCAATGGGCCATTAAGGCCTGAGTCAGTCTATTCTACATAACAAAGATTTACCCCCTTCAGGCAGAGGCATTTTATTGCCCTTCATTGCACCACTCACCAGGTTTCAACCAAACTTAGCATACAGACAACCTACAAAGCTAGCTATGACCTCTGACAGCAACCAATCAGGATACTCTTCCTGTGCCCCAGGAAGCTCAAATCCCAGAGAGGGCATAAAACCCAGGGACTCTCAGCATCTCTTCTCTTTTTCACCCAGGAGCTCCAAGCCATGGGATCCTGTCCACCATTAAACCACCTTTCCAAGCAGCCTCCGTGTTTCCAGTGTCTTTTTCCCCACTTGGAACTGAACCCAGAAGGACGTTTCTTCCAACAGTGTCTATTGATGATAGAGGTGTGTTTACCGCCTCTTAGCAACCGGCCCATAGCTACAACTGTTTGCAATGTCCCACAATCACTTGATTGCAATTCACGTTTTTGCTGGAAACCAGTTTCAGTTCTGGGTTTTCCCAAAAACGTCCATAGCAAACAATGAAAGTGGTGGGTTCCTAACGGTTCGGATCGGTTTGGCTCAACCGATAGTGGTATGGCAGCCTGGGTTGGTGGAACTGGCAGATCTGCCACGCCCCTGAACCAGTTCCCCGGTCTCTTCTGCCGTCGCCGGCATGTTTCTGCGCAAGTGCAGAGCAGTTTTCAATCAACTGTGCATGCACAGCAATGTGCAGCGGGCGCACGCACGCACAAGCGAAGTGAGCAGCGCACATGCAAAATGCTCTCTCGGCGAACCGGTAGTAAAGTGGTTTAGGAACCCACCCCTGAAACAATGGATTTGCTTAACGATCTTAGCATTCACCTATTGGCCGTGGATTCACATAATGATTCCCATCCCAAAAAACTGTTAAATCAAGTCAGTCATGGAATGCTTTACGACCATCGCAACTTACGATAGCAGATTCTTTTACAGTTGTAAGTTGAGGACTCCTTGAAATAGTAAACTATTCAAGGAAGTCACTTGCCACAGTTATTGGTGCCAATATGTGCTTCTAAACTGTCCTTCTGACCTGCTACCTCAACCCTTCCATATAGTTCGACCTATGTTGCCGAAACTTCATTTTTACAGCTTTGAGAAAAAGAACTCTTTTTTTTTAAAAAAGGAAATTTTTGATTACCTGCTGAGGTTTTCCCTCTGCAAGAAGACGAACTGCTCCTTCCTTTTACCCAGGGAATGAAAACAGCTTAAGAGAAAAAGAAGGAAAGACCTTTCCCACAGCAAAAGAAGCATTTTTGCATTTTGTATTTTGCAGTGTTATGACTGCTGTTCAGCACTGTTACACATACTTTTAAAAGGAAATGAATCTAAGTGTCTGTTTCACAAGAAACATGAAGCACAACATACCTATTAGGCAGTAATTTCAGGTTGTTTTTTTTTTTTTTTGCAAACCGGATTTAGTCAAATATCTAAAGTAAATAAAAAGAAGCAACCGTCTCTGTAGTAACAGTTTGAGGACATTAACCTGTAATCTGCTACTGTTTATATAAACAATTGGAAATAGCAGATTTTAAATGACAAAATTGCTTAGGACAGAATTGGACAACTCACCACAACCATCTCACTGCTGGGACAGCTTGCTAGACAATTCAATTTCATTATTTAAAATAATAATAATAAATATTTTAATTTTTGTCAGGCACATTTCTTTTTGATCTTCCTTTGGAATCTTTTCTTTCATGATTCTATCCCACTATTTCTTCGATATTAGTGTAAACTCCTATCCCATGGTGAGTTGGTCACAGTAAGTTGGCCATGGTGAGTTGGCCATTGACAAGTTGGCCATGGTGAGTTGGCTGTGGTAAGTTGGCCATGGTGAGTTGGCTGTTGACAAGTTGACCATGGTGAGTTGGTTGTGGTAAGTTGGCCATGGTGAGTTGACTGTGGTAAGTTGGCCATGGTGAGTTGGCTGTTGATAAGTTGGCCATGGTGAGTTGGTTGTGGTAAGTTGGCCATGGTGAGTTGACTGTGGTAAGTTGGCCATGGTGAGTTGGCTGTTGATAAGTTGGCCATGGTGAGTTGGCTGTTGATAAGTTGGCCATGGTGAGTTGGCTGTGGTAAATTGACTGTAGCGAGTTGGCTGTGCTAAGTTGATCATGGTAAGCTGGCCATGGCAAGTTGCTCATGGTATATTGGCCATGCCGAGTTGACCATGGTAAGTTGACCACGGCAAGTTGGCCATAGTATGTTGGCCATGATGAGTTAGCTATGGTTAGTTGTCATAGACCCACTTAAGACACCTCTGTTTAGGTTTAGGGCTAGGGTTAGGGATGTCAGAGATGTCCTGAAACACTCCTTTGATTTTTGGAGTCTCTGTGAATGCATTGGGAATTGCTATTTGTTGTTTTTAATTTACAGTTATTGCTACTGCTATTATTCCTACATGTATGTTAGTGTGTCTGTGTTGTTTTTTCTCTTTCCATAGTTCACAGCTCAGTTGGATAACAATGAGAGTACATAAAAAGAAGATAATCCAAGTAATTTGTTAATCAAACTCAATGGATATTTTCTGCTGCTATTGCAATTTGTCTTTGCAGTGGATATAAAGTGTACCCTATTTGGGCTGATAAAAAGACAAAGAGCACTCAACTCACACTAAATTCAGTTTGACGAGGAACAATTAGTGATTGAGAGCTCTCAGCTCCTTGTTTCTAACCTGCTATTATAAGCAGAATTTATGAGAATGCATCTCTCCCTCAGATGCCTTTTCCCACCTCTAGTTCAAAGGATGGAAAGAAAACACAGAGTTCAGTGTTACTGACATATTTATGATGCTACATTTTCAGGTAAACTACTTTTTATTTGTTTTGTATCTGTCAGTGTTTGTTGCAGAAATGAAATCCAGAAAGCACACACAGGTAACTGATTCAGCAGGATTCATTAACTTCTCTTTATATATAATACTAGCTGTACCTGGCCACGCATTGCTGTGGTCCAGTCTGGTTAAATGGAAAAGAAAGAAAAGAGAAAGTGCAAGTCCCCCAGCAGAGGCAGCCCCCGCATGGAAGTGAGCCACGGTGGCCCCTGCAAGAGCCGCCATGGAAGACGCTCCCACAGGCCGCAGCCTGGCCGAGCTGAGGAAGAGAGGAGGAGGAGGCAGCCGCCGCCCCCGACCCGGCTTCCCTCAGTGGTGGCGGCGAGAGGAGGCGGCCGTCATCCCCTGAGGAGCAGGAGGAGGAGGAGGAAGGAGCCGCCCCTGGTGACGCGGACACAAGGCAGCCCCCGCTGGCCGCGGCCCCATCCAGAGACGCCGTCGCCACTGTAGTCGCCACCTCATGGGGCACCCAGCAGCCGCCCCAGCCCTGCTGCGCCTCAGGCTGACACCACCGCCGCCCCGTTGGAGCCGCCTTGGCGAGGCCATAGTTGGCTCCCTGTGAAGGGGGTGGAGAGCATGCGCAGCAGACCTGGCTGAGGAGACGCTCCACCTCCACCTCCTCTGGAGCTCCACTGGGCTGGGCGGACTACTATGCACAATTAGATAAGGGGTGGAATTGGCAACCTTGTGCATATTTGGCTTGTAACAGATAGCCCAATTGTCGATGGAGATTCTCAGTCATCCAGGTCATGGTTGTCCCAAAGGTGCTTTTTCAAGTGACAACTGGACTTTCTGTTTTGATTGATTGTTTGTTTGTTTTCTTTGAAGACGTTTCTCTTATCATCCAAATGCTGAAAAAGCTTCTTGGATGAAAAACAAAATGTCTTCAAAGAAAAAAAAAAACAGAAAGCCCAATTGCCTCTTGGAAAAGCACCTTGTGAGATAGCCAAAACCTTCAATGTACAAGGTCTCCTCCTACACTTTATGGATTCACTTAAAGACCAAGAGAAGATCACTTTCCTTTCTAAATCGTAATTAGGAAGGGAAAACCAGAAACTAGAGACTTTTCATCGCCTAGAAAATAAACCTGCAGTAGCATGCTCAGGCCACAATGAAATCAACTCAGAGCATCACTAGGAGAACATTTAGCTTGTTCCTCAAGCTAACCCAAGGACATTATAGAATAGACATGAGGTTTCCCATAGAGAAGAAAGTCCCTGAGATATTGTTACCAGATCCTGGAACAACCTTAATAAATGCACTCTACTTCTCAGCACCAATTACTTGGAAGTGTGAGACTATTAGCATTGGCAGAAGATAATTGGGACATATCCATATTCAAAAGAGAGAAGGCAATGAGAGAGAGAGATATTAATGTGATGGTAGGTGGGAGTGGCAGCAGGGAAAGCGACAATGCTTCTTCTTAAATGCTTCATTGACACCGTGCAAGAAAAGCAGTTTCTCTGGGATACCCAGAGAAGACGGATTTAGTCTCTGGTGGCATTCAGAAAGCCTTGATGGCTCCAATTTGTGTAAAGTCATAGGTAACGAGAACAGATTTAGCCAGCCCATGCTGCCGGTTTTCTCCATTTCCTTGATGTACTGCCACTAGGATGACAATAAATTAGAGGACTAGCAGAAGGAAAGAGCTATGAACATTACTGTGCTTGCGGCTTACTATATCTTCGTTAGATTGTATTTGTTGTGTCACCAGCGAAGGAAAATGTCTAGCTTCAGGAATTCTACTCCAGACCTACTATCCAAGGTCACAAATTGAATCTATCGATCGATTGATTGATTGATCGATCCATCACTCAATCAATTGCACTTTGATATTTTTCCATTCCATCTATTCCATCCTTCAGAAATCGTGGGTACTTCATCACTGGAGGTTTTTAAGAAGAGACTAGGTAGCCACTTGTCTGAAATGGTAAAGGGTCTCCTGCTTGAGCAGGGAGCTGGACTAGAAGACCTCCAAAGTCCTTTCCAGCTCCCCTCTCTTCTCTTCTCTTCTCTTCTCTTCTCTTCCATTCCCTTCCATTCCATTCAATTCCATTCTTCTCCATCGCAATCTGCAGGTGGAGAAGAAACTCCCATGTATGTTCATGTGAATTTATTCTGTTATTCTATTCTGCTGTTCTGCGTTGCAATCAAGGCATGCATTTTTAGATTCAACTTCTTCATCCAATCCCTCCATTTGTATCTGAAAGTTCTGAGCCAAGAACTGCGTTTATAGGTAGCCTTCAACTGGGTGACTCCAACTGGGACCAGAATTTCCATTGCTAAGCAAGGGAATAGTTCAGTGAGCCCGATTTTACAGCATTTTTTTTTTGGCCATGGCTGTTAAGTGAACCACTGCAGTTGATAAGTGAATAAGGAGGTTGTTAAGTCAATCTGACTGCTCTTATTGTCTTTGTTTGCCAGAGGACAGTTGGGAAGGTCACAAACAGTAATCACATGATGCTGTAACCACTGTGAATTCATGCCAGTTGCCAAGTGCCCAAATTCTGATCTTGTGATCTGTCAGGGTTGCGACAGTCCTAAGTGCGATGAGCAGTTTGGAAGTCATTATTTTTTTCTGTGCCATCAAACGGTTGCTAAACAAATAGTTGTAAGTTGAGAACTACCTGTACAGGATTCTGGAGAAGCCTATCTTCTTTGATGATCTTTAAAGAAAGGCAACCTGTTTCTTTCCCGTTTTTCCAACACCGACAATTCTCATAAATCTAATCAGCATAGCCAATAATGTTATCAGAATCCCTGTTTTAGTAAAAGAATGAATAGAAGAGAAGAGAATAGAATTCTTTATTGGCTAAGTGTGATTGGACACACAAGGAATTTGTCTTTGGTGCATCTGCTCTCAGTGTACATAAAAAGACAAGATACATACATCAAGAATCATAAGGCACAACACTTAATGATAGTCATAGGGTACAAATAAGCAATCAGGAAACAATCAATACCAATATCAATCAATATAAATTGTAAGGATACAAGCAACAAAGTTACAGTCCTGCAGTCATAAGTGGGAAGAGAAGGGTGATAGGAACGATGAGAAGACTAATAGTAATAATAATGCAGCCTTAGTGAATAGTTTGAGAGTGGTGAGGGAGTTATTTGTTTAGCAGAGTGATGGCGTTCAGGGAGAAACTGTTCTTTTGTCTAGTTGTCTTGGTGTGCAGTGCTCTATAGCGCCGTTTTTGAGGGTAGGAGTTGAAACAATTTATGTCCAGGATGTGAGACATCTGTAGATATTTTCACAGCCCTCTTTTTGACTCGTGCAGTGTACAGGTCCTCAATGGAAGGCAGGTTGGCAGTAATTGTTTTTTCTGCAGTTCTGATTATCCTCTGAAGTCTGTGTCCGTCTTGTCGAGTTGCAGAACCAAACCAGACAGTTATAGAGGTGCAGATGACAGACTGAATGATTCCTCTGTAGAACTGTATCAGCAGTTCCTTGGGCAGTTTGAGCTTCCTGAGTTGGTGCAGAAAGAACATACTGTGTTGTGCTTTTTTGATGATGTGGAATAGCAAAGTGGTTTTTAAGTATGCATCCTTCCATAACACTCATGACCTAATCCATATATTAGGGGGAGATATTGGTAAGCTGTGAATAGGAACAGTTTTGCTAAAGTACCCCACCCCAAAACAAGATAACCTCCAGAATAATCAAATGCAGGAAGGCTTGCCTGGACATCATAAAGTAAGTTCAGTTATATCCAACCTGCTCGTCTTTGGAGATTGCATTTGGTAGCAGAATCAGCACATAATAGCCTGTAAAACATCCAGGGGTCACACCAGGAGATTTCACAAGCTCAGGAAGGAACATAAATCAGAATAATAAGCTACAGAAATAGTCAGAGACACTGGATACCAAGGAAACCAGAGAGCAGAAGGTCAGACATGAGAGCTAGAAGAGGTAGTTAGAACAACCAAGGACCATCCCAGGCAGGAGCAAAATTACCTTGTAATTTTTCTTCTTCTTCTTCAGGTTGAACACATTGTCAGGTGTTTCTGAGTCTCAGTGACTTGGAATATGTGGTCTTCACTTCCCAGATTTCACCAGGTAACCTGCTGTCCATACATCTTCAAGTCGCTGAGCCTGAAAAACACTGACGTACATAGATTCTGCAGTGCAATATCACTTGCTCCTACCACACATTTCCCCTTATGGAAAGTTGCGTTTTCTGAGAGCATAAATCAAAGGCAAATCCACACCACATAAGATTCTGGATAGAGATGTAATGATAAGATAAGACTTGCCACCCAAAGTTTCCAGCTACAACAGCTGATGGCTGTAGATGTGTCTCTATGAAAGCTTCCACATTTATCCCAAATGGGTAACTCCCTCAACACCCAAAGTGATAAAAGAGGAGGAGGAGAAGGAAAAGGGGGAGGAGGAGGAAAGAAGCAGAAGGAGGAGGAGGAGCAGGAGGAGGAGAAGAAGAAGGAGAGGGAGAAGGAGAAGGGGAAGGCAAAGAGGTGGAGGTGCAGAAGAAGCAGAAGGAGGCCAAAGAGGAGGAGGAGGAGGAGGAGAAGAAGGAGAGGGAAAGGGAAAGGGAGGAGAGGAGGAGGAGAAGGGATGGGATTATTGTAGGGAGAGCCATGGTAGTCTATGGCAGCCAAAAATCTGTTTGTGCCCTTCCTCCTGTACACATTTTATTAAAAGGCATCTTTTAAAAATGTTTAGAAATGTCAAAGGCTGAAAGATCTTAAGCTTTGTTTAAAAAACAGATTATATGAAGCAGTAAGAATGTGGAACTGCATATAGATTTCTGGAAGCAGCTGATTCTACAAGGATGGGGCCACCATTGAAAACTCTCACTCATCTCCCAAATTGGAAGGATCCAAAGAAACCCCTTTGGGCTGATTTCATTTGGAGCAATTGATTGATTGACTTTGTTCCATCATGTCATTGTTGACTACCTAGATCAGGGGTGTCCAAACTTGGGAACTTTAAGACTTGTGGACTTCAACTCCCAGAATTCCCCAGCCATGGCTGGCTGGGGAATTCTGGGAGTTGAAGTCCACAAGTCTTAAAGTTCCCAAGTTTGGACACCCCTGACCTAGATAGATATTCTGCCCCTAACCTAGTTTTATTAGGTCTTCCAATGAGTCACTCATCATTACTTTTCTTCTCTTTTCTCCCACCTTTCCACATATTAGAGCCTCCTCTAGAGATTTAGGACTTTGCATAAATCTGAAGTAGGATAATTTGAGTCTGGTCATTTGTGCCACGAGTGAGAATTCGGGGTCTGATATGTTCAATGAGCCATACATTAGTTTTCTTGGATTCCCATCCTATTCTCGAGTGTCTTCTCCATCACCAAACTTTAAAAACATCAATATTCTTCCTGTCCTTTTTCTTCAAAGTCCAACTCTTGCTTCCATCATGGGTTGCAGGGAATACCATGGCTTGCATGATTCTGATTATTAGAATAGAATAACAGAGTTGGAAGGGATCTTGGAGGTCTTCTAGTCCAACCTCCTGCTTAGGCAGGAAACCCTTCAGACAAATAATTATACAACATTTTCTTAAAAGCTTCCAGTATTGGAGCATTTACAACTTCTGGAGGCAAGTTGTCCCACTGATTAATTGTTCTAACTGTCAGGAAATTTCTCCTTAGTTCTAAGTTGCTTTTCTCCTTGATTAGTTTCCACTAAGTTTCCATTAGTTTCTTGTAAATATATAGATACATCATTAGATTTGAATATCTTTTCCAAGGCCTGGATGGCTGCTCCACAAAGTGTTAGCCTGTGGCATATTTTTGGACTGCTCGTTCCTTTATTATTGATGGTTGATCCTACAGGAAACTATCCACCACTTTGATAGAAATAGCAATAGATTTATATACTCCTTTTAGTGATTTACAGCCCTCTCTAAGCAGTTCACAAAGTTAGTATATTGCCCCCAATTTGGTCCTCATTTCACCCACACCAGAAGGATAGAAGGCTGAATCAACCCTTGAGCCTGGTGAGATTCGAACTGCCAAATTGCAGGCAGCTGGCAGTCAGCAGAAGTAGCTTGCAGTACTGCACTCTAACCACTGGGCCACCGTGGCTCATTGATATCTTCATTATCCATTCTAAGGCTGGTCCTTCTGCCTAATGTCATTAGTTTGATCACATATCTTAAAACAATAATTTATGTTCTCCAAGTTATACCCTCTAACTTTATAACATTCTAGAAAAATTCCTCTTGGTCTCCAAATTTAAAATGGCCGTCTCCACTCAGTGTTCTGGACGAGTGCCCCTGATTTTAAAAAAGGCCCTGTTTTAAAGATTTTCACTTTCAGACGAACATGACAATCGAAGCATTAAGATTCTTTTGTTAAAATCCAGGTCATTCATCAGTCATCTATTCACAGCAATCTGGAAAGTCAAACTCGCACCAGTGTGCTATTGATCACAGGCAGAATGAATGGGAGGTGGGATCTATATTTCTGCCAGAAGGGAGGAAAAAAAATCTTTCTCTGGCCAATTCCAATTTGCCTTTTATTCTCAGAGCAGTGACAACATTCATATTTACGCGCACTTCTCCATTTATAAGTACATTATAAGTATAAAATATGTGTGCTTCCATCCCACATATATTTTTCTACTCTTAAAATGCATTAGGGGTAACTTTTTATACAGGTAGTCCTCACTTAACAATAGGCTGCTTAATAACACTAGAATTTACAATGGACCCCCCCCCCCCTCTCTCTCTCTCACACACACACACACACACACACACACACACGGTCATGGGATCACATTTGGGATGCTTGACAAACAGCTCATTTTTAGGACCGTTTGCAGCGTGTTGCAGTCACATAACATTTTTTTAAAGCATTTTTTGCTGGTTTCTGGTGTTTATGTCCAGTTTCCACCATCCCCCCCCAAAAAAGCCCATTGGATAAAACAGTCTCATTTAACAACTGCCAGATTTGCTCAGGTCCACTCAGCAACCACTGTGCTCATTTAATGACCAGTGCAAAAAAAACCTATAGACCCATGATGGTGACCCTATGGGACGTGTGCCATGAGTGGCACACGGAGCCCTCTCTGTGGGCAAAGGAGTCGTTGCCCCAGCTCAGCTCTGTTGCGCATACAAACATGCCTCCCACTGGCCAGCTGATTTTTGAGTCTCTGCTGCACATGCGTGGTGCGCAGGGGTCATGCGGGAGACACGCATGCATGCATGGGAGGGTGGCACCCCCATGCCTCATTTTTGATCCCAGGAGGCTTCAGGGAGTCCTTCTAGGTTCAAAATGGGGCGTGGGGGAGTTGTGTGCACATGGGGGGGGGGGTCAAACAGAGAGGGTCACATGCACATGTGCACAGGGGGGTGTCGCACATGTATTGCATTGTGGTTGTGGGCACGCGACGACAAAAAGGTTAGCCATCACTGAACTAGAGTAACCGAGTAACTAGATTGTTCTAGAGACAACCAATCAGTAACTAAATCAAATATGCTTGGGATAAACACATGTCCATATCCAACACGTTTGTTAAAACATGAAATAAAAATACATAAAATTTTAAAAAATAATTATTAATACTAATGAACTAATTAATTTAAAAAAAGGCTAGACTCGATGGACTGTTGGTTTTCTTCTCTGCCCTCATGTTCTCAACGTATCGCCATGGACCCCTTTTAAATAGCTTTTGTGGCCACGGACCATGACCACCGACCCTCCCCCAAGACTGAACTCAAGATTTAAATCATAACATTTTTTTCAAGATTTTTGCAGATCCCCTGTGATGACATTGCACCTCCCCTCCCAAAGCCCGTGGACCACAGTTTAAGAACCACTGCACTATAGGATATGCTGTATATTCCTCCAACTGCACACCTCTTTGCATGTTGATAGAGAAAGCACATTAGGGCAGAAACCCAACATGTCTCGCTTATCTTACATCAAAAAGCAGCAATGCAACATTAACTTCATCCAAGTTATCTTCATCCCCCTGTGAAACGCATAAAGGTGGTCTGCGAGTACACAGGTGATTGAAGGTGATTAGAAAGAGTGCAGATAAGAGCAACAAAAGGTGATTAGGGGACTGGAGGCTAAAACCTATGGAGAACGGTTGCAGGAACTGGGTATGTCTAGTTTAATAGAAAGAAGGACTAGGGGAGACATGATAGCAGCGTTCCAATATCTCAGGGGTTGCCACAAAGAAGAGGGAGTCAAGCTATTCTCCAAGGCACCTGAGGGTAGAACAAGAAGCAATGGGTGGAAACTAATCAAGGAGAGAAACAACTTAGAATTAAGGAGAAATTTGCTCACAAGTTAGAATAATTAAATCAGTGGAACAACTTGCCTCCAGAAGTTGTGAATGCTCCAACACTGGAAGTTTTAAAGAAAAGATTGGATAACAATTTGTCTGAAGTGTTGTAGGGTTTCCTACCTGAGCAGCGGGTTGGACTAGAAGACCTCTAAGGTCCCTTCCAACTCTGTTATTCTATTCTATTATAAATTTTCCAGAGTGGCATTAGATGTTCTTGCGGTGAGTCAGTGATGCCGGTTGCAGCATTTCTCCTTTATCCTTGAGGAGTTCAGAGAAATTATCTACCCAATTTCCCTGGTCATCAATGCGGTAGAGAATCTTTAAAGGCTATTTGTGCCCAGTGCTAATTAAAATCTGCCATAGGTGGTTTTCCAAAAGAACGGTGGTAGATGGTTGTTCTATTTGGGTTTTATTTAGTTCCGTGCTGTTGAGTTTGCATTAGCAGCTTTAATTATCTTCTTCATTTTCACATTTGATTCAGCATTCTGTTTGCAACGACAGGAGGAAGGAAATGTATCTGCTCTCCCCTAGCACAACGGGTGAAAACTCACTTTCTTTTTTCTTTTTAACAAGTTAAGCAAACATAAGTGTTATTAACACCACTTCTGCTCTGTGAGACAGGATAGCGCTTTGAGGCTCTGGTGTCCTTAATTATGAATCTCCAGCTGTCTTACAACCCAGTCCAATTTTTCAAAAGGTGAAAGAATGATGTATTCCCAATCAGGAGGTGTGTGGGTTTTTTTTCTTCTTCTCGCTTCTATTTAGGAGATGAATTAGTACCTTAGCCCAGCTGTTATCCAGATGTGAGCCATCATTGTCTGGAGAATTACATTCCATGAATCATCAATTAAAACTTCTCAGATATGCTTTGTTGGGTGACACAAGGAACCTGAAATATCGGTTGTAAAATTCAGTGTGAGAATACAGCCAAAGACGAGAAGAGCAAAGTTGTTTATCTAAAAGCAGCGACTGTGACTCCATTCTCTGATTTGTACTCAATTCAAGCTGTTAACTGATTCTTTCTCCTCTGCTGGTTCTCTGCCCTGGGCACCTGGAAATGGATTACTAGAAGAAAACCGATAAAATATCAAAACATGTTAGGTTCAAAATGGAACTTAAAAAAGCAGCTGCAATGCTGTTGTTTCCAAACAAAGTTTTCTTAAGAAAAAAAATCTCGGCTGCAGATGATGTTCTATTAATATCATCAGAGGTGCTTTTCAGCCAGTTCTGACCGGTTCTGGCCATACGATAGCAGAAATTTTGAGTAGTTTGGAGAACTGGTAAATACCACCTCTGACTGGCCCTACCCCATCTATTCTCTACCTCCCAAGTACCAGCTGATCGGTGTCCCAGCTGATCGGCTGGGTCTTTTTCTGTTGCCCTGCACAGGAGAACAGAGCTATAAAGCAGGTTAGTGGGGAGGGGAGGGAATGAGGATTTTACAATATCCTTGCCAATATCCACGGTATAGGGCCGTGATGGTGAACCTATGGCACGCGTGCCACAAGTGGCACGCGGAGCCATTTGTCAGGGCACGCAAGGCGCTGCCCTATTAGCTGGCCAGCACGCATGCGCGCGCTGGCCAGCTGAGTTCACCTTTTTAAAAGCTATTTTTCGCCTTCCCCAGGCTCCAGAGGCTTTATAGGAGCCTGGGGAGGGCGAAAAGAGCCTCCCCCTCCCCCCCCTCCCGGAGGCTTCAGGGACCATCCCTGAAGCCTTCGGAATGCTTAAAACCACCCTCCGAGCAAACCGGAAGTGACTTCCGGGTTGCTCGGAGGGTCGTTTTAAGCGTTCCGAAGGCTTCAGGGACCGTCCGAGGCTTCCCTGATGCCTTCGGAGCGCTTAAAACGACCCTCCGAGCAACCCGGAGTCACTTCCGGTTTGCTCGGAGGGTGGTTTTAAGCACTCCGAAGGCTTCAGGGAAGCCTCCGGACAGTCCCTGAAGCCTCCGGAGGGCCTCCGGGGGGTCGGGGGAGGCTCTTTTCGCCCTCCCCAGGCTCCTATAAAGCCCCTGGAGCCTGGGGAGGGCAAAAAAAATGGAAAAATGGGGGGGGGGTCGCGCGTTGCATTATGGGTGCGGCACGCCCGCACTCGACCCCCCTGTGCTCCCCCCACTTGTGGCATGCGAGCCAAAAAAGGTTCGCCATCACTGGTATAGGGTTTCCTGCCTAGGCGGGGGATTGGACTAGAAGACCTCCAAGGTCCCTTCCAACTCTGCTATTGTATTGTATTGTATTATTGTATTGTATTGCCCTGGAGTGGGGTGGAAATGGAGATTTTACAGTATCCTTCCCCCAGGAGTGGTGAGGGAATTGGGATTTTGCAGTATCCTTCCTCTGCCACACCCACCGCCAACTCACGCCCACCAAGCAAGCCACACCCACAGAACCGGTAGTAAAAAAAATTTGAATCCCACCACTGAATATCATGATTATTGGTGGTAGTAATAGGTAACAGATACAGATTAATAGAGTTGGAAGGGACCTTGTAGGTCATCTAGCCCAACCCTATGCCCAAGCAGGAGACTCTACACCATTTCTGACAGATGGCAGTCCAATTTCTTCTTGAAAGCTTCCAGTGATGAAGCTCCCACAACTTCTGAAGGCAAATTGTTCCATTGGTTGATGGCTCTCACAGTCAGAAGATTTCTTCTTATTTTCAGGTTGAATCTCTCCTTGGTCAGTTTCCATCCATTATTCCTTGTCTGGCCTTCAGGTGCCTTGGAAAATAGCTTAACCCTCTCCTCTCTGTGGCAGCCCCTCCAATATTGGAAGACTGCTATCATGTCTCCCCTGGTCCCTCTCTTCACTAGAATAACAATGCCCAGTTCCTGCAATTGTTCATTGTATATTTTAGCCTCCAGTCCCCTAAACTTTTGTTGCTCTTCTCTGTACTCTTTCTAAAGACAGCTTATTGTCCCCAACAATCTGGGTCCTCATTTTACCGACCTTGGAAGGATGGATGGCTGAGTCAACCTTGAGCCTGGTTAGATTGGAACTGCCAAATTGCAGGCACCCGTCAGTCAGCAGAAATAGCCTGCAGCACTGCACTCTAACCACTGTGTAGTGGTGGGTTTTAAATTTTTTTAGAACCTGTTCTGTAGGTGTGGCCTGCTTTGTGGGAGTCGCTTGCTGGCCATGTGACCAGGTGGGAGTGGCTTGGCAGTCATGTAACTGGATGGGCATGGCCAACTTGTAAAATGTGGTGAAACTCACTTAACAATGCTCTTGCTTAGCAACCAAAATGTTGGCTCAGGAACTCTGGCATTTGAAGCAGGCAAGTCTTAAAGCTGTCAAGTTACAAGACCCTTGCACCTCTAACCCTTTAGGGAAAAAAAACCGGGGTGTTCAAACTTGACAGCTTTAAGACTTGTGGACTTGGACTTCCGGTTCCGGCGGCTGATCGCGACAGGCAGGCTTTGCTCGCCCCGCGCTTTCCTGGTGGGCCCCTCACTCCTTGGGGGGCACACGATGCCCCGTAGAGGCTCCTGCCAAAAGGGCGGCACCGCGGGGGAATCCCCTGAGTCAGGGGCAGCTGGGGGCCCCCCGCATCGCCCTAGGCACCGGGAAGCATGATGCGGAGGCACTCCAGCGCCTTCGTGAGGAGGCTACTGGAAGAATGAGCAATCCGAAGGATGCGGTTGCTGTGCGGTGAGGCGGAAACTTCTCCCCATTCCTTTGTTTGCTTTTAAAGAAACTGCCAGCTATACTTAAAACTGTCTTCAACTTGGTTTGGAGAAGCGTGGCTGGAGGGAGGGGGATTTCCCCCCCCCTCGGACAGGCGGCTGTAAACTGTTTTTGCTCTCAGCCCTGAAGGAGGAGGAGGGAGAGAGCCAGTCAATGATTCCACGCTCATAGCAAAGGCTAATTTGGGACTATAACCTTATACACGAAACGATGATCTGAAAACTTTTGGAACTTTGAAAACTTTCTGTTATGCCTCTTAACCCCGAAGCTGGCAGGGCAAGATGGCACACTTCCGTTGTCTTTATAAACAGTGAAAATTGACTCCACCTACAGAACTTCAGGCTTCCTGTCTTTGTCTCCGTGTGACTCAGACAAATCTCTTGTTGGTTTGGATTCCCTGGAGTAAGAATTTATTACTCGCCAGAAAAATTTCCTTCTGCCTGGACCTTTAGTCTCCCGAACTCTCTTGGCGGTTTCCTCTCCCTGATTGATCTCCCTCTGTATTGACTTTGGACTCTTTATTGCTCATACAATGCCACCTAAAAAACCAACCCTGGGGAAGCCGAGCTTTGCTTCCTCTGCCCCGACATCTGCAGCATCCAGTCCCAGTACACAATCAACGATAACATCCCTGATGCAGCCTAAAACTACTGAGACAGACTTTCAACAAATGTTTCAACAAATTTTAAAGGGACAAGAGGAGATAAAAAGTCAACTGAAGCAGATGAAAGAAGAGCTTAAAGAGAACCAGGACCAGACCAGTAAAAATTCACAGAGACTGGATCGTTTGGAGGGGAGGACGGCTGAGATGGGGGGGGGAGATGGAAGGGGTGCAGAAGGGGAACAAAGAACTTGAGATCCACCAGATGAAAACAGAGTTTGAAAGAATGTCTTTTTTTCTTAGATTTCAAAATGTGGTTGAGACAGATGATGAAGATTTAAGGGACATTATGACAAACATTTTGGCTGAATACATTCAGAAAGAGAAGCAACAGATGGGGTGGGAATTAGACCTGGTTTATAGAGTAAATTCAGCATATGCTAGAACACACAATGTACCCAGGGAAGTACACATTAATTTTCTCAGAAAGACTACAAGAGATGAAATTCTGAGTGCACAAAGGGGGCAAGTTTTGAAATACCAAGATAGAGAAATAACCATTCTGAAACAGATCCCCAAGAAAGTGAGGGAGAAAAGAAAAAATTATTCGCAATTAGTGAAGAAACTTTACCAGAAGGGGGTGTGGTTCAGATGGCTGATGCCTGAAGGTATGCTAATATTCTGGGAGGATACAAGAATTAGAATTAACACAACCATAGAGGCTCAGGCCTTTATGGAAAAAAACAAAGCACTCCTAGATAAACCAGATGATCTTACAACAGACATACAGGACACGGGAGGGGCTGGAGCTCTGCTGGCGGGGGGAGAAGGGGCAATACCAAGGAAACTCAGATCACAAAAATGAACAAGAAAATTTGCTTGATATAAATTGATTGAAACTACTATATGAATTTATAGGCTGACTAAATATTGTTATTTTGTACTGAATTTTGTTTAAATGTATACCATGAGTATGGGGGGAGGGGACATCTGCCGCATATTGCAACTGCCAAAATTTGTAACCTTTTCCATCACCCTTTTCCTTTATATTTCCTAAAAACCAATAAAACTTTGTTTTTTAAAAAAAAAGACATGTGGACTTCAACTCCCAGAATTCCTCCTCTTGCTCTTCATCTTGAGAAACTTGGGGTGTGGGTGTTTATAAGGTCTTCCCTCACCAATCTATCCAAGAAAGCAGGACTCATGAAACTGCAGTGATCCCAAAAGGAGCTTTTATTGGAAGGTTTTTGATAACAAGAGATCTAGGCAAGAACTGAAGCCTCTTACTTAAAACCAGCTATTTAAAGCTATGCTAACCAAACCCCTCCCACACTACATCATTGCAGGGAAACAGAAACAAGAGACTTCATATAGAACATAAGTCTGCAACCTTAAACATGGAAAGAGCCATTTGGACCTGTTTCCCACAGAAAAAGGT
Organism: Natrix helvetica; assembly: GCF_964273705.1. Lineage (NCBI taxonomy): Eukaryota > Metazoa > Chordata > Lepidosauria > Squamata > Natricidae > Natrix > Natrix helvetica. Next base: position 284,416,272 of record NC_138552.1, on the reverse strand, counting down.
AGGAAGTTAGCATCCACCTCTCCCCTAGAAAAATGAAATATCCTGGGAAATATTGAAAAGGCAGAATATTATATTTCCCTGGATCAGAAATGGAAAAACATGTTTTTAGGCAGGAAACAGACTCACTCTTAATAGCCCCCACCTTTGTCGATGAGCCATTAAAAGGCCTGAGCCAGTCAATTCTACGTAACAAAGAGTTTCCCCCTTCAGCTCCAGGATGATGGGATTAAGGCATGATAGTATTAGCCCTTTACCCATCTCACCACAGGGCACCTGGAAACTCAAAGGTGGACTCAAAGACAGCCTAGAGAGTTGCCCCTGCATGGCCCCATGGGAGTCTGACAACCAATCAGAATACAAGATCAAGTTCAAAGTCCAGAGAGGGCATAAAACCAGGGACTTTCAGCATCTCTGCCTCTTTTTCTTCTTCACCCAACATCTGGAAGCATGTGATTCGTTTTTCTGTTCAGGAACTCAAGCCATGTGGCCCTGTCCACCATTAAACCATCTTCCCAAGCAGCCTCCATGTCTCCAGTGTCTTTTTCCCTACTTGGAGCTGAACCCAGAAGGACATTTCTTCCAACAAAAGAAAGCACCGGGAGCCACAAAACCTGGGTGGGTATGGCCAACTTGACATCACTCACTCCCACCCAGTCAGATGACACATACCCCAGCTGTTGTGGCCCAGCAGGAGCTGTTGGAGTTGCCACCAGACTCAGATAGCGAGGGTCCCTATGAGTAGGCTCAGGAGGATGTGGAGGACCCTGGACAGGGTTCCGACTCTGAGCAGGGTGCAGAGAGGCTGGTTGGCCACCAGGAGGCGCCTGAGGCATGGAGCAGTGGTGAAAGCCAAAGGAAGGGGGCTCCTGATGTCATGCCTTGGAGCAGTGGGGAGGAGTCACGGGACAGTGAGTCAGACACCAGCAGTGAGTTATTAGATGCTCGTTACCGGCGTGCTACCCAGCGTAAGGAGCAATTGAGCAGTTACAGGAGGTAATTGCTCTCAGCTGCTGATAATTAGACTCCTCTCCAGACTATAAAGGGGCTGCTTGTGGACACGCCCTTTGCAGGAATCAACTGATCATTAGAGTTGGAGACGCTCTCAGATCTGTGTCGTAGCTTGGCAGACTGGATTGCTGCCAAAATGTTTACCTGGATTGCTGCCAATCTGTTCCCTGGACCTCGGCAGGCTGGAGTGCTGCCAAGGTGGTTATCTGGACCTTGGCAGGCTGGATTGCTGCCTAGATTGAACCTGTATGTAAATAAACATCTTGAAGAGACTTTGTGTCCGAGTGACTTGGTATACGAAAGGGGGGGTTCAGAACACCCAGCTATGCCTACTCAGATTTTGTGGCTCCCTGCGTTTTCTGTGGGAAACGGGTATCTCTGTGTGTGTGCGTTTCTCTCTTTCTCTGTCTCCAGTGACTGCAGTGAAATGAAAAGCTGGCAAATAGAACAGTTCTTCATAAGTCCCTTCCAGACAAGGAGAGAATTTAAGATCAACCTCAATTATTCCGGACAGTTGCTCCTCTCAATGAGACTATAATGTGCTGTCAGACTGCTTTAGAGGTATGGGAAGAAATGTCCTTCCGCGTTCAGTTCCAAGTGGGAAGAAAGACACTGGAAACATGGAGACTGGTTGGAAAGATGATTTAATGGTGGACAGGACCACATGGCTTGAGATCCTGGGCAAAAAAAAAGCACATGGGTTGGAGAGAGAGAGACTTATACCTTTTCTTGGGTCCCGTCTTGGAGCTTCCTGCTCCTGTGTAAGAAATGAATTCTGATTGGTTGTCAGACTCCCATGGGGCCATGCAGGGGTACCTTTGTAGTGTCTTGAGTCCAAAGCTTGGTTGAATCTTGCTGGGTGATGTAGTCTCCCCAGGTGCTATGTGGTGAGTTCTGTTGCTAGATGGATAGAGGGCTAGTCCTACCTTTGTTGGATCTTGGGGGAGAGCATTTGCTTATGAATAGACCTAGCTATCTCTTTATCTCTTAAGTGCTGACATCTGTTGTGGGCTATTGAGGAGGGTGGGGCTATTAAGAGTGAGTCTGTTTCCTTCCTTAAAAAAACATGTTTCTCCATTTCTCATCCAGGGAAATATAATATTCTGCCTTTTTAATATTTCCTAGAATATTTCATTTTCCTAGGAGAGGGGTGGGTGCTAACTTCCTACAGAGGTTTCAGAAACAAGGAATAGCCATCTGGTTTAAAACGCAATCAGTATTTTGAAAGGTTTGAATACTTCCCTTATTAATCACTTTCAGAAATTGCTTATTGACTACTTTTCAGCTAGTGGGAACCTTTGAATCAACCAGTCTGGTGAGGAAAACATCAGGTGAGTTTCTTCCAATCCTTGGCCAAAAAAAAAAAAAAAAGTACTCTACTGTATTGAAAACTTTAAAAAAATCAAAAAGCAGCAAAAGGATGATTAGAATTTTGATTTAGGAAAATTACAAACGCACTAAGGGTCGAGATGGATTTGAACTAGGATTTTGGACTTAAGAAAAAAATCCCCATCATGGGAAAATCTTTTATTTTCATTTTTTTTTTAAAAAAAAAAAACATGATACAATCAGACTTTGAACATTGACTATTAGAGAGAATTTGGATATACAGATTATAACTAAAGGAGAAACCTTAAAATTGATTTACTAATACCGAATAAAGCAAAATATTTTAACATTGTGTTGGAAGAAATATCTTTCTGAGTTCAGATCCAAGTGGGGAGAAAGACACTGGAAACATGGTGGCTGTTTGGAAAGATGGTTTAATGGTGGACAGGATCACGTGCCTTGAAGACGTTGGGTGAAGAAGAAAAAAAAAAGGGAAGAGATGCTGAGAGTGCCTATGTTTTATGCCCTCTCTGGGCTTTTGAAATTGAGCTTGTATTCTGATTGGTTGTCAGACTCCCATGAGGCCATGCAGGGGCAACTCTGTAGGCTGTCCTGAGCCCCAGGCTTGGTTGAGTCTTCCTGGGTGATGATGTAATGAAAGGGCTTTGGGATTCCTGTTATGGCTCTGCCTGAAGGTGGTAGGTCTTTGTTATGTAGAATAGACTGGCGCAGGCCCATTGAAAAAGGTGGGGGCTATTAAGAGTGAGCCTGTTTCCTGCCTAAAAACATGTTTCTCCATTTCTCATCCAGGGAAATATAATATTCTGCCTTTTTAATAATTCCTAGAATATTTCATTTTTCTGGGAGAGGGGTAGGTGCTCACTTCCTACAATTGGACATAGTGAAGGATATTTTTGAACAAGGCACCCAGAAGTTAATTTTAAGAGTTTCTGCTTCTGTAGAAATACTGTGTTTAAATGATATTATCAAAAAAGAACACATTTATCTGACAGGATTGAGGCTGATCTGAAAGAGGATTTGAGCCCCTATCAGGTGCCATTCAATTTGACAAATTAATATTTGGTTTTTGACATTTCTCAAAGAAAAGGAGCATTTCCATGAAATTTTCACTGGCAAAATGCAATATTCATGAACCTATTTACTTATGAAATGGGCGTAGTTTGTTTAATTCTGACATAGCCAGGGATGGGTGAGAAAGACTTGTTTTTCAGCATCCAACAATTTTCCCTCTGCCCAGTTTCTCACACTTGATTTAAACCTGAAAGCGAAATCTCAGGGGGGTTTTAATCAATTTTTTAATTAATATTTTAGGGTGTCCCAGGGTGGGGGGTGGGGTTAGTCAGGCTGAGGGAGGGACTAGCGCCAGGCCGACAGGTGGGGTTAGCAAGGGAGTGAGCGGAGCTATTGAGGGGAGGGGGAGTAACGATATTCCAGAAGAGGGTCTTTCCATCCCAATGGTCGTGGGGAGGGGTAGGTGCGAGGGTAGACAAAGATCCTACAACCGGTTGGGAGACCGTGGTCGTTGGACATGGCCGGTCATTTGTCCCAACCCCCACAATCTAGGTGGTCAGGACCTACAGAGCCGGGGCCTGAGACTGATGTGATGCAACGCCAGGTCCATTGCCAATAAGGCCCCCCTCATTAACGACATGGTCTCGGAGGGGGAGCCGGACCTGGCAGGGATAACGGAGACCTGGCTGGGCCACGAGGGGGGTCTCCCCCTCGTAGAAATGTGCCCGCCGGGTTACCGTGCATTTCATCAGCCACGGGCCCTGAGTAGGGGTGGTGGGGTAGCGGTTATCGTAAGGGAAGGCCTTGAGCCGAGAGAGTCCACTGTGCCACAGATAACCGGGTGTGAGTCCCTATGCGTGAAGTGGGGCCCAGGGAGACAGTTGGGCTTGCTGATTGTATACTTGGCTCCTCGCTATGCATCAGCGGCCCTGCCCAAACTCCTCGAGGTGATCGCCGAGATGGCGGTTGAGACCCCCAGGCTATTGATCATGGGGGACTTTAACCTGCCATCGGTAGGGGAAACATCCGAGGTAGCTTGGGAGTTCATGGCCTCCATGACAGCCATGGACCTGACCCAAGTAATTCAGGGCCCCACACACGAGGGAGGTCACACACTGGACCTTATTTTTGTCTCTGGCCAGTGGAGGAGTGATCTCGGAGTAGGGGATTTAGTTATTACACCCCTGTCATGGTCAGATCACTCACTTCTCCGGCTCGACTTTCCAGCCGCTACTCCCCATCGCGGGGAGGCGGAACCAGAATGTCCTAGATGGTTCCACCCCAGACGCCTGATGGAACCTGATAGGTTCCAGACAGAGCTTGGGCCACTTCCTGTAGCCCTGACCCGCTCCCAGATGGAGGACCTGGTGGCTGCATGGAATAGTGCGGCCGCCGGGGCCTTGGACCGGGTTGCGCCTTTGCGGCCTCTCCTGCGGCAGCGATCCACCCAGGCCCCTTGGTTCATCGAGGAGCTGAGGGTGATGAAGCGCCAAAAGAGACGCCTAGAGAGCAGATGGAGATCGTCATGCTCTGAATCCGACCGAGCACAGGTGAGAGCCTATTTACGGACCTACCTTGTGGCATTAAGAGTGGCCAAACGTCAGTATTGTGCCACTCTTATTGCGTCCGCAGATAACCACCCTGCCACCCTGTTTAGGGTGACCCGCTCCTTCCTTTCACAGAGGCCGCGGGAAGCCCCCTTGCAGGGTAGAGCAGAGGAATTTGGGGAATATCTGCAGGACAAAATCGCTCAGATTCGCAGCGAGTGGGTCCCCTTTAGTGGTCTAGTAGGGACGTCGGAGGTGGGTCTTGAGGCACCATTCTGGGAGGGGTTTGACTCTGTTACTGCCGACGATATGGACAGGTTGCGTGGGCGACTGCGAGCCACTACATGTTTATTGGACCCGTGTCCCTCCTGGCTTATACTGGCATCCTGGGAGGTCACACGAGGCTGGCTCCAGAAGTTAGTCAATGCTTCTTTGAGAGAGGGGTTCTTGCCGGCCGTCTTGAAAGAGGCGGTGGTGAGGCCCCTACTCAAGAAGCCTTCCCTGGACCCAGCTATGTTAGCTAACTATCGTCCCGTCTCCAACCTTTGCTTCTTGGCGAAGGTTGTAGAGAGTGTGGTGGCACAACAGTTCCCACGCCACTTGGAGGAAATTGACTATCTGGACCCGAGGCCAGTCTGGTTTCCGGCCCGGCCACAGCACGGAGACGGCTTTGGTCACGTTGGTGGATGATCTCTGGAGGGCCAGAGATGGGGGTTGCTCCTCCATCTTGGTCCTCTCGGCGGCTTTTGATACCATCGACCATGGTATCCTACTGCATCGTCTAGAGGGGCTGGGGGTGAGGGGCACCGTTTTGCGGTGGTTCTCCTCCTACCTCTCTGGCCGTGCGCAATGTGTGCTGACAGGGGGGCAGAGGTCGACCCTGAGGCCGCTCACTTGTCGGGTGCTGCAGGGGTCGGTCCTCTCGCCTCTCCTGTTCAACACATATATGAAGCCGCTGGGCAAGATCATTCGTGATTTCGGGGTCGAGTACCACCTGTACGCTGATGACACTCAGCTGTACATCTCTACCCCGAACCACCCCAACGATGCCGTCGAAGTGATGTCCTGGTGCCTGGAGGCCGTACGGATCTGGATGGGAAGTAACAGACTCAAGCTCAACCTGTCCAAGATGGAGTGGCTGTGGCTACCGGCCCCACGGTTCAACCAGTTGGTTCCACCACTGGCCATTGGGGGCGAACAGCTGGCCCCCGTGGATCGGGCACGCAATCTGGGCATCATCCTGGATGCCCGGCTGTCAATGGATGACCATGTGACGGCCGTGGCAAGGGGGGCGTTTCACCAGGTTCGCCTGGTGCACCAATTGCGTCCCCTATTGGACCGGAATGCCCTCCACACAGTTACCCATGCGCTTGTGACGTCCCGACTGGACTACTGTAATGCTCTCTACATGGGGCTCCCCCTGAGATGCACCCGAAGGCTGAAGTTGGTTCAGAATGCGGCCGCTCGGGCAATTGTGGGAGTTACTAGGTACTCCCACGTAACACCTCTCCTGCGCGGGCTGCACTGGCTACCTGTGGCTTTTCGGGTGCGTTTCAAGGTGCTGACTATCATCTTTAAAGCGCTCCATGGCATAGCACCTAGGTATTTGCGGGATCGCATCCTGCCCCATACATCCCTTCGGCCGATCCGCTCTCACAGAGAGGGACTCCTCCGGGTGCCGTCCACTAGGCAGTGCCAGCGGGCGACGCCCAGGAGCAGGGCCTTCTCTGTGATGGGCCCGACCCTCTGGAATGACCTTCCCCCCCGATATTAGAAAAACCACCGATCTCTGCTCCTTCCGTAAGAAGCTTAAAACCCACCTGTTCAATTTAGCCGGCCTGGCCTAATCCCAGCTTAGTCCCTCAGTCTGTATTTTAAATTTTTAGGGGTGGGTTTTAGGTTGTTTTTAATTTTTATTACTTTGTACAGCCTATTGTTTAATTCAATTTTATGGGAATTTAAGGGTATTTATTTTTGTATACGGTTTTTTAATGAGATGTCTGTACACCGCCCCGAGTCCCTCCAGGGAGAGGGGGCGGTCTATAAATCAAATAAAACTTAAATTTAAACTTAAAACTTAAACTTTTTCCCTTTTGTGGCTAATGGATAAGCAATTTGAAACTACCATACAATACAATACAATAGTAGAGTTGGAAGGGACCTTGGAGGTCTTCTAGTCCAACCCCCTGCCTAGGCAGGAAACCCTATACTGTTTCAGACAAATGGCTATCCAACATCTTCTTAAAGACTTCCAGTGTTGGGGCATTCACAACTTCTGGAGGCAAGCTGTTCCACTGATTAATTGTTCTAACTGTCAGGAAGTTTCTCCTCAGTTCTAAGTTGCTTCTCTCCTTGATTAGTTTCCACCCATTGCTTCTTGTTCTACCCTGAGGTGCCTTGGAGAATAGTTTGACTCCCTCTTCTTTGTGGCAACCCTTGAGATATTGGAACACTGCTATCATGTCTCCCCTAGTCTCCCCTAGGAAAAAAAAAAAGAAACGCATATAACTGGAGATTCTCAGTTATCCAAGTCATGGTTGTCCCAAAGGTGTTTTTTTTTAAAAAGCAACTGGGCTTTATTTTTCCTTGAGGATGTTTCGCTTCTCATCCAAGAAGTTTCTCCAGTCAGAATTGAAGGAGCTTCTTGAATGAAAACATCTACAAGGAAAAATAAAGAAAATCCAGCCCCTTTTTGAGAAAGCACCTTTGGGACTTCTCATCTTAAGCAACTCTGGATGGGTGACAATAGTTTGTAATTGACTTCTTCCAGTGGTGGAATTCAAATAATTTAGCAACTGGTTCTCTGCCCTCATGACTGGGTGGGTGGGTGTGGCCTTGATAGGCATGGCCAGGAGGTATGACAGGCAGCACCAGGCCTCCTGCACCCCACTGGGAGCAAAAATGGGCTACAGGGGGGGCGGGCCATCCCCCTGCGCCCCATTTTGGGCCTAGTATGCCTTCCTGCAGCCTCCTGGGAGCAAAAATGGGCCGCCCCCTGTGCCCCATTTTGGGCCTAGTATTCCTCCCTGCACTTACCCGGGAGCCAAAACAGGTCATGTGGAGACTCCTGGAAGGGGCGGGGAAAGAAGGGGCAGGGCCAGCCAGCAATTTGACAACTGGTTTGCCTTAACCGTCCCAAACCGGCTGAATCCCACCACTGAATTCTTCAGGGATAATGCTGGTCGTACTTTTTGTTTCTTTTCCCCTTTCCAGTCAATTTTATAATGCAAGAATTTATCAGTTCTTCCCCCACCCAAGTCTAACTAGGGCTTGGCTTTCAAAATCGACTGATATTGGCTGGATGCTGTCATCACTAAAGCAGGACTAAGGTTTGCACTTTTGAGATAAAGAAAAAAATTATTAGCTTTTAGCTCATTAAGCATGCTTAACTAAATGCAATCATTGAGGTAGGGTGTGTGGGAGATATAGACTTCAGAGGTGATATTCAGCCAGTTCTGATGGGTTCTGGAGAACCGGTAGCGGAAATTTTGAGTAGTTCGGAGAACCGGCAAATAGGCTGGCCCCACCCCTGCTGCCTCCCAGCCTCCCAGCTGATCTTCTTTTCTTGCCCTGAACAGGAGAACGGAGCTGGAAAGCAGGTTAGTGGGGTGGAGAAGGAATGGGGATTTTGCAGTATCCTTCCCCTGCCACGCCCACAAAGCCACACCCACAAAGCCATGCTCAAAGAACTGGTAGTAAAAAAAAAATTGAATCCCACCACTGGTAGACTTCCCAAGAACATTTGCCAGAACCAAGAAGGTAACTGTCCAAGCTTTATTGGGTTTATGGTATCAACTTAGTTTTCTGATTATGTCATGGGAATATTAAATCCACCCATTTTCAAGTTCAGCCATTTCTCTTCCAGAAACTTTTAGACGAGTAATTAATGACCAGTATATAATGCCTTCCATCTGGGGGGGGGGGGAGGAATGTTCTTTGCAATTTCCAGGTCAGCGAATCAGTTTGCTAGATCACATCATTTGAGCGCATAGGAGCTAAAGTCCACGTTATAACCAAAAGCAACCGTGACTTGAACAAGTTGCCCAAAATTAGCCTGCTGCAGAACTTTCCAAAAATAACATTGACATCGCATTCACTGGGATTGCCTATTAAGGTGAGCAACTGGGTAGTATCTACCTAGCAAAATCCTTTCATGTGCACATTCTGCTCAGCAACAACTAATGATCTCATGCTAACATTGTGCTAAAACTGTCAGCCAGTCAAGGGTGTACCTAAAGGAGGGTTGTCAAAATCTACAAGATGGTATTTGGGAGCGACGGCTCATTTTACCGTATTTTAATTTATTATTAATTATTTAGCACATAGAAAAAGCTATCATGAAGCTATACAGGGAGTGTTGTGGCCTGTCAGCTGCTGGACTCTCCAGCAACCAAATCAGAGTTTGTAGGCGTTACATACACACACACACACACACACACACACACACGTATATGATATATATATATATGTCTATGTCTATGTGTATATGTATGTGTGTATATATATATATACATGTTTGTGTGTATGTATGTATGTATGTATGTATGTGTATACACATATATGTTTATGCTGGTTTTGTTGTATATCTGTGTGTGTCAGTGTATACACACATACACACACACAGCACCCACTGACATCTCTCTCTCTCTCTCTCCCTCCATCCATCCATCCATCCATCCATCCATCCATCCATCCATCCATCCATCCATCCATCCATCCATCCATCCATCCATACATACATACATACATACATACATACATACATATATATATATATATATATATATATATATATATATTCGTAGATTTTCACGGGTGTAGGTATGCTGGTTTTGTTGTATTCGGGTCTTTTCCCGTGTAAGGTTGAGATTGTCTTTGCAATGTTTTGGCAGGATCTCACCTGCCATGGGCTTAAAATGTGATCGGAGCTGCCGTCTTTCTGTAAGTCTTGGTGGGAGGGGATGGGGTGCTGGGTTTGTTTCAGTAAGTGGAATGATTGGTTGTGTGGTTGTATCATGATTGGTAGATTGGTGCTGATTGGTGCAGGTTGTGTGTGCATTGTCATTTTGTATTTTAACGGCTTGGATGGTGGGTGGTGTTCGTTTGTTGGCTAGGGCTGGTTTCCAGATGTTTGGTAGGCGGGAGGTATCATCACGTTTATTCATGTTGTGGGGGTGTTTCTCTATTTCGATGGCTTCCATAATTATTCTCTTGTGGAGGTGTTCTGTTTTGGAGATTAACCTGGCTCCTTCAGAATTGATTTCATGTCCTGTAGCTTTAAGGTGCTGGAAAAGGGAGGAAGTTTTTTCTTTTTTTCTTACTGCATTCTTGTGGTTCTGTGATGCGTGCATTTATTCTCCTGTTTGTCTGTCCTATATATATTGCCGGGCAGGTTTTGCATGGTATTTCGTAGACTCCTTGGTTTTCTAGCTGGATTTTGTCTTTGGGGTTTCTTAAGATGTTGGCTATTTTTTGGTCAGTGGTGAAGGCTGTCCTGATATTGTGCTTGTGGATAATTTTGCTGATTTTATCTGTGGTGCCTTTGATGTAAGGGAGGAGGGCGATGCCATTGTCCTGTTCTGTGTCTTGGATTTTGGGGGAGATGTGGCTGAAGAGGAGAACCGCCTTCCTTAGTAGTAAGGAAGCTCCCGGGGGAGCGCCTGACTTCGGCGATGGCGGGGCGGCAAAGCAGCTGCCCCGCCGTGCTTGGAGGGTCGTTTTAAGTGCTCCGAAGGCATCAGGGACTGTCCAGAGGCTTCCCTGAAGCCTTCGGAATGCTTAAAATGACCCTCCGAGCAACTTCCGGTTTGCTCGGAGGGTGGTTTTAAGCGCTCCGAAGGCTTCAGGGAAGCCTCCGGACGGTCCCTGAAGCCTCCGCGGAGGGGGAGGAAAGGCTCTTTTTGCCCTCCCCAGGTTCCTATAAAGCCTCTGGAGCCTGGGGAAGGTGAACAATAGCTTTTAAAAATGTGAAATCAGCTGGACAGTGCGCGCATGCGCGCTGGCCAGCTGACAGAGCAGCGCCTCCCGTGCCCTGACAAATGGCTCCACGTGCCGCTTGTGGCACGCATGCCATAGGTTCGCCATCATGGGTCTAAGGCGTTGGTTTCAAAATGTTCCATGTATAAGTTTGCAATGACAGGTGAGAGGGGTGATCCCATGGGTGCTCCTGCTATCTGTTTGTATCTTTGTCCATTATGGATGAAGTATGTGTTGGTTAGGCAGTGGTTGGTCAGGTCCAGGATGTGTTTAGGGGGGTTTGTGTTTGTTCTGGATGGCTGTCAAGGCTTCTTTTATAGGCACTTGGGTGAAGAGGGATATGACATCGAAACTCACGAGTAGGTCGCTGGGTTGTAAGTTTTGTTTCTTTATTGTTTCTATGAAGTGGAGTGAATTTTGTACGTGTGAGGTGATGGATTCCGCATAGGGTTGGAGTTGTTTGGCCAGGAATTTGGCAAGATTCTGTAGTGGTGAGCCTATGGAGCTGACTATGGGTCTGAGTGATGTTCCTTCTTTGTGTATCTTGGGGAGGCCATAGAGCTTGGGGCATCTGGAAGATTTCTCTCTGGGGATGATTCTTTGCTGGATCTCTTCACTGATGGCAGAGGCTTTTATTTTGGATTTGGTGTTTTTTTCCAGGTAGGTGGTGGGGTCTGTGTTTAGAGGTTTGTAAGCAGGGTCTTGGAGTAGGTTGGATAGTTTGGCTTGGTAGTAAATAAAATAAGCCCTCCCCTGAAAATAAGCCCTCCCCCGAACATATTGCAACACAGCAACAGCCATGAGGTGACCACGCTCGCCACCTCCTGCACCTCAAAAATAATAAGACCTCTCCGAAAAAAAGGCCAAGCGCTTATTTCGGGGGTCAAAAGAAAATAAGTCTCTATCTTATTTTTGGGAAAACATAGTAAGTGAATCCCACTGCTGGCTTAGACATATATATCTAGTTGCCTTCCCCTCCCAACACTCGGGAGGGGGGTTAAGGTATACCCCCCCCCGACACACACATACACACTCACACACACATTTTTTAAATGCTCATGTTGCAATTTTGGTCTTTGCAAACCAACTCAGGCATCCTTCTTAGGTCAATCAATTTGCTGTGGCTAAAAATCTGTTGGCATTTCAAGTCTGTTATTAGTAATAAGATTTACAGGGTCTGGAAATACTCCATTTGCTGTTCTTTAGAATATTTTCTCTCTTTCTTTTTTCCTTTACAAGTTACTGATGCACATTGGTTCACAGGTGCATTGATTAAGACAACACCCATCAATGAACTTTGATGCGGTCTTGCTGCAGTGTCAGGAATTTTCCTCGTTATGCTGTTATTCCAGAAAATGCACTCTTGCACACTTAGGCGTGTTCAGTTCTTTTCCTTATTGCTTAACTAATGAAAGTGAGCACAGCTTGGACCAAGCCAAAAATCAGCAAGGAAGGAGGAGGTTGCTGATGCATTGATACAAAATTGTCTGGCACCCCAAATGTCTATGCCTCTTATGATGCAATGTAATACAGGCTGTAATGAATTAATGGGATAGGGAAAATATAGCCTTGGAATACAGCTAGATAGACGGTTAAAAAGATATAAACCAGGGTGTACCACAATTTTAGTGGTTCTCTGGACTGATCGATATTGTGATTTTTTTTGGGGGGGGAGGAAGGAATGCCATTTGTTTGTTTGTGGGTGTGGTGTGGCTTGGTGGGCATGGCAGGGGAAGGATACTGTAAAATCTCCATTTCCTTCGTATCCCACCCCAGGACAAGGATACTGTAAAATCCCCATTTCCACACCACTCCAGGACAAGGATACTATAAAATCTCCATTTCTACCCCATTCCGGGGCAAGGATACTGTAAAATCCCCATTTCCATCCCACTCCAGAGCAAGGATACTGTAAAATCCTCATTTCCACCTCACTCCAGGGTGAGGATACTATAAAATCTCCATTTCTACCCCATTCCGGGGCAAGGATACTGTAAAATCCCCATTTTCACCCCATTCCAGAGCGAGGATACTGTAAAATCCCCATTTCCATCCCATTCCAGAGCGAGGATACTGTAAAATCCTCATTTCCACCCAGTGACGTGCAGTCAGGTGAGGCAAGTGAGGCACAGCCTCACTGCTCTCATCATGAAAAGAAAAAAATGTAAAAGGAAAAAAACTGAGCTAGTTGCTGCCTCACCGTGGATGACTCTGCTTAACTGTTAAAAAAAGCCTCTAAAAAAACGCCCTCTACTATGAGGCAGGAGAACTAAAGTCAGACTCGTCTAGTCTGACTTTAGGCATTTTATGATCACTCGAGCAGAGTTAAGCAAGGGTTAAAAGCCTAAAAATTCCTGATGTAGGTAAGGCACGCAGTTCGCCTGCCTCATAGTAGAGGGCACTTTTTAAGAGGCTTTTTTTAACAGCAGAGTCCTCCACGGAAGCCAGGCAAAGAGCCATGCTGTAGCACGCACACTTTCCCCCAGCCTCTTTCTTTTGGAAGGCTCGGATTGGCTCCCCTCCGGCTTCTCTGCCTCTCCTCTCACCCCAGCCTGCCAGCAGGAGGTGATTGGATGGGCTTTATTGCGTTCCAGGCATTTCCCACCCAGACAGCAGGCTGCATTTGCAATGGTGGAGGTGTTGGGGGAAGGCAGCAAGGGAATGGGGGGGATGGCAGAGGATCTGCTTTCAAGCCACTGGAAAAGATATTCAATCCAACTGTTGTGTGTGTGTGTGTGTGTGTGTGTGTGTGTGTGTGTGTGTGTTTCAGAGTGAGTGAGAGAGGAAAGGGGGTAGCAGAGATAGTCCAATCCAACTTCTGTGTGTGTGTGTGTGTGTGTGTGTGTGTGTGTGTGTGTGTTGAGAGAGGGGGAGGAAGGGAGAGAGGGAGGAAGGAGGGGAAGGGAGAAGAAAAAGAAAATGAAAAAAGGAAACTTATTTCGCAAAGGAGAAAAACAAATGCGGTCATTTTAAATCGGAACTGAGCATGCCTGGATGTGGAATTCTGGGAGTTGAAGTCCACAAGTCTAAAAATATTTGAAACCCACCACTGGGTCAGTGCCTCACCAGCCATAAACCTCACCGCACGTCACTGTTTCCACCTCACTCCAGGGTGAGGATACTGTAAAATCCCCAATTTCCACCCCATTCCAGGGCTGGATACCACCTCTGATTTGTTTGTTCAATTTCCTATATTATTTTAACATGTCTTTAGTGGGACTAGAACTCACAAATATCCTGGTAAGTAGCCCAAAGTCACCCAGCCAGTTTTCATGCCCAAGGCAAGACTAGAACTCACATTTTCCCCAGTTTCTAGCCTGTTGCAATTTGCCATTATCTTGTGGCATGTATTTTTATCGGCGATGGGGCCCATTATCCTGGATTTCTCAAGTGCTTCTTTCAAAAATCCACCCTTTTGAAAAATTCAATTTACTTTAATCATCATTGCATTAATCGCTTCCAGTTTCTATGATAGAATGTGGGTACCCACTTTACTTAGCTATTTTTTTCTATTTTACAATGTATCATTTTTAGTCTGTAATAAAACAATTAATTCTGGAGAAAAAAGATAAATCTAAAAGAAAAAATGTCACCCATCTGGCACCCAATGCAGCTTTCTATGAAACCCAAGGTTGATTAGATGCTAACACTTAGCAAGATAGGCTGGCCTTAGGGTCTCCTCAGTAGAATTTCTAAAATATATATTCCATGTTCTGGTATCATTTGTTTCATTTGGCGACAATTATGATGATTACAATGGTACCCATTTATTGCAAATGCACATTTTTCCCTTTCCTATTTATTATATTTTATAGCAAGTTTACCAAAATAAATCAGAGAGTACAAAAATACAAAAGATAATAGAAACAATTAAATATTAAGACAATGAATAAACAATAACAAATAAAACAGAAGTGCGAAAAATAAAAAGCGTAAAAAGGAACTCAAGAATTGTTTCAAACCGAAAACGAAATAAAAGTATCAGTTCTCTCCCTCCCTCCCTCTTGGTTTAAAATCTTGGTTGGTCTATAATCTTGGTTTTCTGTCTGTCTGTCTGTCTGTCTGTCTATCTATCTATCTATCTATCTATCTATCTATCTATCTATCTATCTATCTATCTATCTATCTATCTATCTATCTATCTATCTATCTATCTATCTATCTATCTATCTATCTATCTATCTATCTATCTATCTATCATCTATCTATCTCTACCTACTTACCAGTGGTGGGTTTCAAATTTTTTTGGAACCTACTCTGTGGGTGTGGCCTGCTTTGTGGGAGTGGCTTGCCGGCCATGTGACCAGGTGGGAGTGGCTTGCTGGCCATGTGACTGGGTGGGAGTGGCTTGGCAGTCATGTGACTGGGTGGGAGTGGCCAAGACGATGTCACTGAATTCTTTGCCCCAATGGATGAACTACAATAAGATTAAAATAAGTACAAAAATAAATAATACTAACTGCAAAAGAAATAAAACAATACTGGACTCAATTGTGGTTGTAAGCTGAGGACTACAGGTACTGCTTTCAACCAACAATGTACAGTCTTTTCAGGAAGGATGAGAAACAAGAAATATATAAACAAACAGGAAAGATATAGTCTTTCATCCAAGAAGTTAGTTCAAGAATGAATGTCATAGGTAGATTCCCAGAGCAATACAGATTTCCTTTTTCTAAAATTTAGTTTTCAGTTCCCAAAAACAGCAATATATGAATTAGGTTCAGTACTTAGGTTGGTCCAAGTAGCTATTCAGAAGTTAGTGGTTAGAAGCAATGGTAAAGCAAGATATGGAATTAAAACCAGAAATATTTTGTTGGCTATTTGAAAGGGAGTACAATATATATTTAATTTTACACATGTCAGCAGCTGCTGGAATTGTGTTTGCACAACAGTGGAAAAACAGAGATATGAAAATGAATAAATATTACAATGTGCAGGAATAAATAAATTGACAATTAAAATCAAGAAGGCTTTGCATACTTTTTCACGTGGGATTTGTTTTAGCAATTGCTAACTAACAGAAACAGAAATTAGAAATCCAAAAGTATGAAAGAAAACACCAATTATGTAAGGAAAGGTCACTAAAATGTATAAGGAAATATTATTAGTTCTTGATCATTATTAATGTGTAGATAACTGCAGGACATTACACACACACACACACACACACACACACACAAACTATGACAGTGCCAGGAAACCACTAAAAAATAAGAATCCCCCCCCCCCCCTAAAGACTGCAAATGAACCAGTTTTTTTGCCTCCTAACCCTAAGGACAGGAAAGACAAAGCCACTGGAATAAAAACCATCAAGGCATTGTGGGAAATTATAAAAGACGGTGCCAGGAAGCTCACAGAATCAGCAACCACTTCAGAATTACCTAAACAACCAGAGTGAAACACACAAAATCTGGCAAAGCTGCCTTGCACCAACCTGGCCTGCCCATAGAAAAGCAGCCACTTTGAAACATATAAACCTGGTCTGAACACTTAAAAGCAACATATTGCATCGCAAAGAAAACATTTGCAAAAAGGAATAACATTTCTTGTAGTAAATATATTTTATAAACAATTAAAAAATACAAAATTCCCCAAAAATAATTTTAAAAAAAGACATTCTATAAATAAATAAAAAAATCCTTAAAAACCATTGGTAAATTTTCACCAACTGGTTCTCCCGAGCTGATGCGAACCAGCAGAAACCCACCACTGCTACTTACCTACCTCTGTCTGTTTGTCTGTCTGTCTATCATTTATTTATCATCTATCCATCCACCCATCCACCTACCCACTCATCTATGCCTGCCTGCCTGCCTGTCTGTCTTTCTGTCTGTCCATCTTTCTGTCTGTCTATCATCCATCCATCCATCCGTCCATCCATCCATCTATATCTAGTATCTGTGAAAATATATATCTGTGCTGTTGCTATTGCTATCTACCTACCTACCTACCTACCTACCTACCTACCTACCTACCTACCTATCAACTATTTCATTTATCATTGGCTTACAAAAATACTTCAATATGTTTATCATCAAATAGAAAAGGGTTTTAAAAATATCTGACAATACTATATTGCTGCTTTATTTTCCGATTCGTTAAAAATATCACCTGGCCCAAAAATTTTAAATTGTGCTTTTCTTAAAATCACTTCATTGCTACCACCTGTAATGATATTATTCCCCCCCTTCCCCAAATTAAAACCAAAACTGTGACACCCATTGTTTCAAATCTATTCTTTGGAAAATCCAATAGATATGAAATATAATTGGTTGTTGAATCAATTTTAGTCTCAATTCCATCCATACCAATTTAACATTGATACCAATTTAATGGGACTATTATACCTCCAATAGACTGCAAAGTAGCAAACAAGGAAGTCCAAGACCAAACCTCACCAAAAACATCACTTAAAGCCAAGATTGCCAAACAGAGGCTGCAGTGGTGGGTACCGGTGCCTGCCGGGAGCACTGGATACCCTTCCGGTATGGTGTTCCGGAGGGCCCACCCGCCCAAGCACTTTGCCTTGTATTTGAGCTCTTTGGTGCTTCCGCGC
Source organism: Natrix helvetica (assembly GCF_964273705.1). Classification (NCBI taxonomy): domain Eukaryota; kingdom Metazoa; phylum Chordata; class Lepidosauria; order Squamata; family Natricidae; genus Natrix; species Natrix helvetica. The sequence continues at coordinate 284,398,824 of NC_138552.1, read as the reverse complement.
AGGCGCATGGAGCATATGGCGCCTGTGCGATGCTCCGCCGAGCACCTGGGGCGTCACGGAGGTAAGAATGCATACCCGTGCTGCACACGTGCATGTGGGGGATGCCAGGCCCTGTTGGACCGTAACGGTTGCAACGGGATCCGGAACCCACCACTGAGAGGCTGCCATACTTTGATCATGTCATGAGGGCTGACTCACTGCAAAGTCAGTCATGCTGGGAGTGATTACAGGAAAAAGGAGAAGGGGTTCATCTAACACCTGCTGGCTGAACACTGTAGAGGACAGTGATGGCTAACCGTTTTGTTGTTGACACCCCACACCGCATTTTGGTCCTAGTCGGCCTCCCTGCAGCCTCCTGGGAGCAAAAAATGGGCCACAGGGGAGCCATGCTGAACCCCTCCATGATCTCCCCTGCCCCGCGCACACACATGCATATCCCAGGATGCACACACACACACACATGCACAGCAGAGACCCAAAAATCAGCTGGCCGGCAGGAGGGCTCTGTGTGTCACTTATGGCACGCGTGCCACAGGTTCACCATCACAGATAGGATGACACCGGGATGAGTATGGTGGATCTGAAGGTGCAAGTCAGAGGGTCATGGAGAATAACGATCCGTAGAGTGGCTGAGGTTCAGACATCACTGAATGGCTGATGACGGCAACCAATTTAATGTACTTAAGAACTTGCAGTCGTTGGTTGCAATGTTTGATTAACTGGATCAGCCGATCAACTGATTGCTATGGATGCTCAAAGGCTGCAAATCTATTTGGAATGCGTGTTCTTTTCTAGATGGCAGAAATAGGCTGCCTTCTTCCAATGTCCTGTTAATAAATACTGTTTCTAGGTCAGACAGCGAGACTAGCTAATTATATCGGTGCAAGAATATTAACAGTCATTCTTACTTTATAAATATTCATCTCATTTGTGCCCTAGAATTATTTTTTTCTCAGGCTGCCAGTGACAAATTTATTTCTGTCTGGGGCAACGTGAGGAAAGTTACACAATCCTTTGTTCTGGTTCTATTTTCACAGAAAGAATATATATATACAGATGTGTGTATGTGTTCCAGCATAACTCTGGAGCACCTCAAGCAATTTATTTATTTATTTTTATTTATTACATTTATAAACCGCTCCCTCTCCCTGAAGGGACTCTGGGCGGTGTACAAAACACAGCTAAAAACCATATACAAAATACAATATCGGGTACCCATAAAACAAAACAATATGAAACAATATAAAAATTTCAACCAAACTTGGGACACAGATGACTTACCTTCTGGAGAAAAATATTGTGGAGGTAAGACACCCTTAACACCTCTCACAGTGTGTGTTCCGTTAAGATGCAGCCTGTTGTGCCTTCAAATGGCTTCTACTGTACTGCTGTAAAATGGCTTCTACTGTGCAGCGCAGTGGAGTAACGGCTTCACAGTACTCCACAAGGGAGCTCCCTCTGGTAAGATAGAAAATCCAACATTAGAAATTACATTTGGTCCAGACATTTTCCTCCTATGAATAAAATACCTGGGCAACGCCGGGTTATCGGCTAGTACCTTATAAACCTATATCTGACAAATCCTGCAAGCCAGTTTAGATGACAGTCACTCCGCTGTTTTGATCACCTTCAAAGTGAAAAATTATGACATGATAATCTACTCCCCCCCCCTTCCTTCTTTACGCTAAAAATATTTGAATAGTTTGTCCTTGCCATGACGGTGCCTGAATATGAAGGAAATTGTCTTTTTGAACCACCTTCATGACCAACAACATTAAACAAGAGGGCAAATCTGCATTTTTTAAAATGGAAATGACAGAAGTGTGTATCGTGAGCTCGCTCTGCCATTTGCAATGGACTGTAAATGTTTAATTGCATTAGGGACAGTCACAGAAACTCCTTCCGTCTGCGATGGCAGCCCGGGGGCCATTTGAGCACCTGTTTTGGCAATGCCGTATGAAGTGGCATTGGACATCTGCGCACAATAAAACAGGCAAAACCTTCGATTGTTGGACATCTAAAACATGGTGGCTGATTAGCGATTGAAACAGAAAGACCAAATGCAGAATGGCGGTTCTCCTTTCGGAAAATTAGGAATCGGTGAGTTAAGAGGAAGGGGCAATCAAATGTTAAAATGTCATCTGCTGGCTTTTGAATATCTGCGATGTATTAATGAGCCACTTGAGATTCAGCCTTGGTGGTGTGTTCCTCTCCAAATGTTGTGAAACCTGATGAATATTCATGGTGGGAGCTGGATCCACTTTTGTTCTGGAGGGATGACGTCTAAACAGCAACTTCCTAGCCTTGACTTGGAAACCTTCAGCAAGGGGGGTGTCCACCACATTTTCCCATGTTCCAGGACAGCAGCATTAGCCAAGCCGGGGCGAAGGGGTCACATGCTTCTATTAATGAAAGCTATAAAGGATCTGAACCGAATGAGAAAAAAATTAGAAGGGAGTCAAGTTTCTCAGGCGGTTTGAGTGGCTGATAACCAGCAATATTCATTAAGGGCAATGTCATCTTGGCCTTAGGAAGCAATTCCATTCTGTAGCTAGATTAACTGTGAGCTGTATGAAAAGAAAAGAAAAAAATTACACTCTCTTGACAGCCTTGAATTGCCCAGCATTTTGTTTCAATGGATGACTAACATTCTAACACTGTGGTAGAAGAAGAAAAATCTCCCTCTCTCCTCATAATCTTCATGATGTATCACTTTACATTATTCTATTCCCCTACTACTTCTTTGTTCTTGTGGAAGAAATGACTTGATGGACAACGGTGCTACAATTGGTCCCAGAAGAGGCTTCGCCTTCTCCTTCTCTTCCTCCTCCTCCTTCTCCATCTCTGTCTCCTCTTTCTCCTTCTCCTTCTTCTCCTCCTCCTTCTCCTCCTCTTCCTTCTCCATCTCTGTATCCTCCTTCTCCTTCTCCTTCTCCTTCTCCTCCTTCTCCTTCTCAATTCTGGTCTACAATATTAAATATCTGGGATTGCAGATAACTAAAAATCTGAACTGGTCTCTCCACGTGTCATCCTTAAGTGAGGTGTGCAAACCAGTGTCTGCATTCCCTGCATCTGATGAGGAGAGCACATCTTTCTCCTTCTATCCTGTCTACTTTTTACAGAGGAGCGATTGAGAGCATTTTAATAAACTGCACTCCTGTTTGGTTTGGTGGCAGCAGTGCCTCCGATTGAAAGTCTCTACAGAGAGTGGTAAGGACAGCTGAGAAGATTATAGAAAGCTCGCTTCCTGTTATTCAGGATACTGCTTATAAGCGCTATGTGCTGAGAGTTCGAAGCATTGTCAGAGACCCCACACACTGATTTCATGGTCCATTTCTGTTGCTCCCCACTGGGAGAAAGTTTTGAAATATTCCTAGCAGGACTACCAGGTTCTGTAATAGCTTTGTTCCCTATGCCATCCGTCTGGTAAACTCCCAAGATTCATATCTCTTGCCATGAACATGTATACATCCAAACTGGACTATGTTGTTACTCTGTGTTACATAATATATGTATGCATATGCATATTTAGTTAGTTAGTCATGTTTATGTAGTGTATATTGGAGGTGGTGACCCTTTGAGAGCTGTTTGCAATGAAATTTCATTTTAATGTATGCCGATTAATGTACATTCAGTGACAATAAAGTTATTCTATTCTATTATTTTCTGTTTTCTATTCGACTCAATTCCATTCCATCCCATTACATTCTATTCTATTTTATTCCATTCTGTTTTCTATTCTATGAGTTTCATCTTCAGGATCTGGCCTTCTAAAGAGCAGTCAGGGTTGATCTCCTCTAGGACTGGGCTCATCTCCTTAAGAGGAAACTCAAATACTTTGGCCACTTAATGAGAAGGAAGGACTCACTGGAGAAAAGACTGATACTGAGAAAGATGGAGGGCAAAAGAAGAAGGGGATGACAGAGAATGAGGTGGCTGGATGGAGTCACCGAAGCAGTCGAGGTGAGCTTAAATGGACTCCAGAGGATGGTAGAGGACAGGAAGGCCTGGAGGAATGTTATCCATGGGGTTGCAATGGATCGGACACAACTTTGCAACTAACAGCAACTGCTCAGTAGAACATATATTTAAGAATTCTCTCAAAATGGATACTTGAAAACTGTATCCTAACATCCTTACTTTAAATCTGTTTTACTATATTGTTTTTTTTTCCTGGTTAATAACATTCTGGAATTGTTGACATAGGTGGATACCAAACAATAGTAAATGCAATTCACATAAGAGTCCTTGAGGGGAAGAGAGTTATAAGATTTGTTTATGTGTGGTATTAAGAAATTATGTATACAACGCGAAATGTTGACACATTAATATATCCTTGAGCCTTACTTCTCTAATGACTTGGCTTAAGAATGATTGACAGCATATTAAATATTTGCACTAATATTAAAAAAAACCCACAGGCATTCCTGCTTCGTACTGGGAGTTTTTTATCAAGAAAACTCTGACCCCTTTAAACTTATTTTTCCAATGAATTATTCTTGTCCCCATTTTTTTTTAAAAAAAGAGATAAAAATGTCATATGAAAAATAAAGGTATGTTATGATTAGATGCAATGAAAGCTTGACCTTTGAAGGTTAATATTTTTCCAATTAATTGAAGGATCCACTGGGGAATAGCTCAGAGGAAGATAATTATATTTCTTGGCTGTGAATTATTGAGTGCTTCAACAGCTTCACAAAGGAAAACGGGAGAAGAGCTGGATTTTTTTCTCCTTAAGCAAAAATGAAAACAGAAAAAAAAATGATAGCGAAGGGCAAACAATGGAACTGTAGAGAATTATGTTCAGTGTAGATAAAATGGGGAAAAAAAAGCTTTTTTTTCCTGTTTCCCTATGATACTGGTACATAATATCTGTTGTGGTTTGCCAATGGCCAGCGGAGCTGGCAGCAGAGTTGGACAGTGAGGAGGTTGGGGAGGAACATGGGCCAGTCCTGGAGTCTGGGGAAAGCTCAGATGAGGGCTCTGCATCGGAGGCAGAGATGGGGCCAGGACCACCTGGTAGTTATGTCCTGCTTCCAGAGTCTGACATCAGCGAGGCAGAAGAACAGTGGGAGCCTGTTCCCAGTGTGTGCATACGCAGAGCTGCCAGAAGGCAAGAATGATTAAGAAAAAAAGGGCGACTTGGGAGTAAGGCTTGGAGACGATTGGCCTCTCCCATAAGACATAAATGAGGAGCAAACGGCCGTGAGCCTTTGCATGAAGCAATTAGTTCATCTAGTCTCTGAGAAGTCCTGTTTGACTCTGTGCTACATTTGACCTTGCAAAACTAAATGGCAATTAGGTCCCTGGCAGTGAGCTGAATTAGCCTGCAATACTGCATTCTAACCCCTGCACAACCACAGCATTCTAACAGCCAGAATGAAAATCAATATTTCTCCTATTAATTAAATTATCCTAAATTATGGGTCATGGGCAAAATTGGGGAACTATTAGTATGGGATAAATTGGGTGGCAGGACTGAAGGATGTGGTTATTTTCAGGGTAGACTGAAGAATAACGAAGACACATAAGTACAACAGAGGTTGAAAGCACCCTGTCCTTCAAGCAAGGTTCAGCTGAATTCTGGGAATTGCAGTCCACATGTCTGAATGCAGCCAAATTTGAAAAATGTTGCTCTAGACCTGTAGTCCCCAACCTTTTTTTGGCAATGTCCCACGTAAGCATCTCTAAAATCCCGATGCCCTCCTTGTGACATATCATTCTTACTTTACTCAAAAAGTGAACTCTTCCCACACGGAGGAAGCCTAAAAGTCAATTAACTTGGTTTAAACCAGGTTCAAATTGCCCCCCATTAAAAATCCAATTGCCTCCCTGTGGGGTGTGGGCCCCATGTAGGGAACCCCTGCTCTAGGCTAAAACATCTCTCTTTCTACAAAAATTGGCATTCTGTGATTAATCAGGAAGAACAGTGGGATGAATAAAGCTATTAAATTTAGTTTTGCTAATTTCCACATTATTTTAAAGTTGTCTTCCAGCTCATTTCCCATAATATATAGTTTATTGGCTAATTCAATATATCCATGCATTTTTTTCTCCATGCATTCCCCAGTATGACACACTTATACATGCAGGGATTTCTGTACAATAGAAATAATGACAAAATGTAGACTCAGGGTTGAACTGTGGGGTGGACCTAGGTGTGTTGACCAATGGTGGGATTCAAATAATTTAACAACCGGTTCTCTGCCCTAATGACCAGCTGGGTAGGCGTGGCTTGGTGGTCATGTGACCATGTGGGTGTGGCCAACTCAACGTCACTCAGGTCATTGGGTGCTTCGCCTTAACTGTTACAATGTAACAAGTGTTAACCGGAGAGGCAGTTTCTGTAAGCAGGGCAATAAAGATGAGTCTAGAAACAACACCAGAATGTTTCCTTCCTGCCTTCCTTACAGGATTAGCCCTGTAAAGTGGGGAAAAAACAAAATGAGATTTCTTCCAACAACCGGTTCTCCCGAATAGGTGTGACCTGGCTGAATCCCACCACTGGTGTTGATTGTGTTCCAGTATATTTAAAGACTGCAAGAATTCCCTTGTTTAATTTGTTAATACATTTAGGTAGGTTGTCAATACTATACGTTTAGAAATAAAATAAAATTTAAAAAAGTATTTTAAAACTTTTATTCAGAGACTGCAAAGTATCATTTGGGGAAGTTTCCTTGGCTGCCCCCAAATCCAGCAGGTTTTGACGGTACTGCAATCTATATTCAGAATATTCAATGGTTGAGACGATGTTAAAACAGACTGAGCAAAATTGCTGAGAGTATTTTCTTTCATTACTGATAGCTTAAGACGTAGGTCTCAAATTCGATTGCGTCATGTGATGTATCATGATTTTTTTCCCTTTGCGGAGCTGGGGTGGGCGTGGCCTGTACATGATGCATCCGGCCCGCGGGACACCAGTTCGACAAGTCTGGCTTAAGGGAAAACATCATTTGATTTTCCACATCTACCAATGCACTTCTAATAACAACAATTGGAAGCTGAATTCTGGAACAGATGGACATTTATTGTGACCTAATAGAAATGGTAGATTGTAAACCAAATTTAACAAAGAAATATTTGTTTTCAGAAGGGATGGGTTACATATGGAAGAAGAGCTGGTTAGATTAATCTATAATATCATTTCATTTTTTTTAAAATTAAAATACTATGTTTTGCCAGGTGTCTGTGCAGTGATCAGATGCCCAGGCAATTGGTTCTTTGGGACCCAGAGATAAGGAACACTCCAGTAAATAAAGGAATTTAAAAAGTGTACATACCAAGCGATCATGTTGGATTGACAATATCTGATGACGGATATGGCACAAGAAGAAGAAGAAGACAATCCAAGCAAGGTGATACCCACATCTCTTACCAGCTGCCAGGTGCTCCTTAATAATGACAGCAGAGGTAGTCCAAGGGCAGCTAATTTGTACAGTAGCCAGTGCTGGGTTTCATGCAGACGTTTCCCACAAATCACAACCCCAAGATATTTTAAAATCAAAACCTGGGACCATGACACCAGAGCCAAGGTGGCACAATAGTTAAAAGGTAGTATTGTAGGCGAACTCTGTCCACAGCCAGGAGTTCGATCCTGAAGGGGCTCAAAGTTGACTCAGGCTTCCTTCCTTCCGAGCAGAGGTGGATTGTTGCCGGTTTGGCCCAGTTCAGCCGAACCGGTAGTAGAATTCAGGCCTGGGTCTTAGAACTGCCAGCAATCTGGGCCTGCCACGCACCTGAATCAGTTCCCTCGCCGCCGCTTGGCCGCCGCCATTTTGGATTTTAGTAACTGCACAGGCGCAGTTCACTGTAAATTGCTCTGCGCATGCACACAGAACAATTTGCATTGAACAGCACACACGTGCATAGCGCATGTGTGCGCACAGCGTGTCTGTCGTGTGCATATGCACGTTGCGTGTGTGTTGCGAAACGGCAGTAATGCTGACAGAAACCCACCCCTGCTTCCGAGGTCAGTAAAATGAGAACCCAGAATGTTGTGGGAAATATGCTGACTCTGTAAACCACTTAGAGAGAGCCAGTAGGAGCCCCTTGACTTGGCCTTCACATTGATGGAGTAGCTATATGACCCTCTCCACCTTTCCCCCATAACTGCCTTCCAAGACTATTTTGGGCTGCCTCCGTTTCTCTTTCTCTGTGTAGTATTTTTCCCTGTTTCAGAATCCAAACACCAGCTGATTATGGACCATGTTTCCTGCCTTTCTGAGTTTCATTTGCTATATTTGGGATTTACGGTGTCGTATTTTGTATTTAGTGGCTTCTTTTTGACCCTGCTAAGCTCCAACACCCACTTAAAAGTAGATTAACAGAGGAACAGCCAAAATAGTGAGTCCCTACATATTAAATGTGATCCTATTTTTTTAAAAAAGTAAGACACATATGCTTTAAAATAACATCAAGTGTTTTTTTAAAAAAAACATTTATGCGTAAATACATTATTTGAAACAGCATCCATTTCTTCTGAGACGGACTCGGCTTAAATACACGCCGAATCGCTTGGAAATGCTTAGAGAGCTGAGGCTGCCCTTTTCCTTGATCTGAATGTTCGCAAAAGAATATATAAGCATCATTCGTAATGAGGATGATTGTGGGAAAATAGTACCTCCTGTAAGTAGTCAGGGAAAGGGTAATTTGATAGGGATAAAACATGTAACACATCAAGTCAGTTAATCAAGCAGAAATGTGGCAAAGAGAACACACTGTCATCATGACTGACAGTGATATATAGAGTGCTCCCAAGCCATCCAATCATTCTAAGCAACATTACCACCTTCTCACTGATCAAAGCCACCATGAGAAGCACACACACAAATTATTGCCACGTAGAATGTCCTCGCTTGATGTTTGTCCATCATGTTCGAAGAGGAATTTGACATCTTAACAGGCTGTGGGCTGTCGACGATGTGTCCAGAGGTGGCTGGTAAGGCCTATACGGGCACGAAATGTTCTGCCACATGTCAGGCAGACATGTGTGGGCACCATTGTTGCAGCATTTGCAGTTCTGGCTTTGCGGAGTGTCCGCTTCTCTTGTGCTACGGTTGTTCTTCTGTCTTCAAATGTCTGGCAGCTTTGGTGGATCAGCCTGTGCCACCTCGATTGATCTTGTGCCAGGGTTTCCCAGGAGGTGGTGTTGATATCTAGAGACTTGAAAGAGGCTATCAACATACCTTTGCATCGCTTCCTTTGCTCCCCCAGGCAATCACTTTCTTTGAGACAGCTCAACATAGAGCAGCTGTTTGGGGATGTGATGGTCTGGCATCTTTGCAACATGGCCTGCCCAGCGTGTCTGGGCTTTCATCAGCAGGGTGTGAACTGATGGCAGGCCTGCTCTGGAGAGGACTTTTGTGTCTGGCATCTTGTCCTGCCACTGGATCCTCAGAATTCTATGGAGGCAGGTCATGTGGAAATGGTTCAATTGCCCAGTGTGCCTCCTGTATACGGTCCAAGTCTCACCCTCTCTCATTGTCATGTAGAATGTCCCCACTTAAAACACTGTGCGCCATATTTTCGTAGACTAATTCTGGTATGCTGGAAGCCAATGTGCCATCAAATTCAGAAGGAAGGGTACAAGGAGAGAATAACAGTTGAAAGGGATATTGGAGGTCTTCTAGTCCAACCCTCTGCTCAAGCAGGAAATCCTATACCATTTCAGACAAATGGTTGTCCAACCTCTTCTTAAAAACCCCCACCTTGACTTGGTCTTCACATTGATGGAGTAGCTATATGACCCTCTCCACCTTTCCCCCATAACTGCCTTCCAAGACTATTTTGGGCTGCCTCCGTTTCTCTTTCTCTGTGTAGTATTTTTCCCTGTTTCAGAATCCGAAGACCAGCTGATTATGGACCATGTTTCCTGCCTTTCTGAGTTTTATTTGCTATATTTGGGATTTATGGTGTCGTATTTTCTATTTAGTGGCTTCTTTTTGACCCTGCTAAGCTCCAACACCCACTTAAAAGTAGATTAACAGAGGAACAGCCAAAATAGTGAGTCCCTACATATTAAATGTGATCCTATTTTTTTTTAAAAAGGAAGAGACACATATGCTTTAAAATAACATCAAGTGTTTAAAAAAAAACATTTATGCGTAAATACATTATTTGAAACAGCATCCATTTCTTCTTAGATGGACTTGCCTTAAATACACGCCGAATCGCTTGGAAATGCTTAGAGAGCTGAGGCTGCCCTTTTCCTTGATCTGAATGTTCGCAAAAGAATATATAAGCGTCATTTGTAATGAGGATGATTGTGGGAAAATAGTACCTCCTGTAAGTGGTCAGGGAAAGGGTCATTTGATAGGAAGCAGGAAATCCTATACCATTTCAGACCAACCTCTTCTTAAAAACCTCCAGTGATGGAATGCTCACAACTTCTGGAGGCAAGTTGTTCCATTGATTAATTGTTCTCACTGTTTCTCCTTAGTTCTAGATTGCTTCTCTCTTTGATTAATTTCCATTCATTGCTTCTTGTCCTGCTTTCAGTGCTTTGGGGAATAGGTTATACCCCTTCTTTTTTGTGACAGCCCCTTATATATTGAAATGCTGCTAACATGTCACCCCGAATCCTTCTTTTCATTAAACTATAGACATCCCCAATTCCAGCAACCATTCTTCATACATTTTAAACTCTAGTCCCCTAATCATCCTTGTGGCTCTTCTGTACACATCTTTCTAGAGTCTCAACATCTTTTTTAATATTGTGACAGAGCCATAGACACCAATTCATAACTTTGATGACGTCAACATGAAAAATAAATAAATATACATTGTGAGTCACAATGTAAGTCCTGCTATTCTCTCTTTCCACCATAGCGCTGCACATCAAAGGAGTAACAGGTGGAGTTTGCATGATGAGGTCACAATGTCTGCTTGACTTCCTGGCAGCTACGTATCTATATACAGTATATAGGACAAATTCTCATGGACAATTAATTGGCTGGAATGAAGGCAAATATACAAAGAAAAGGGAGTCAAGCTATTCTCCAAAGCTCCTGAGAGTAGGACAAGAAGCAATGGGTGGAAACTAATCACGAAGAGAAGCAACTTAGAACTGAGGAGAAATTTCTTGACAGTGAGAACCATTAATCGTGGAACATCTTGCCTTCAGAAGTTGTGAATGCTCCAACACTGGAAGTTTTTAAGAAGATGTTGGAGAACTGTTTGTCTGTAGTGGTGTAGGGTTTCCTGGCTAAGCAGGGGGTTGGACTAGAAGACCTCCAAGGTCCCTTCCAACTCTGTTAATCTAATTCTAATTCTAAGGCCATGAAAGGTGCTGAAGTATGATTGGGCAAATTGAAGAGCCCCATGAAAACAGTGTCTCTAAATCAGAAGTCTTTAAACTTGCCAATGTTAAGATTTGTGAACTTCAACTCCAATTCTATTCTATTCTATTCTATTCTACTCTACTCTACTCTACTCTACTCTACTCTACTCTACTCTACTCTACTCTATCTCAGTGGCCTGGCTATCTTAAATTCCTTCAACAAAAAATCTCTGCTTTCCTCAGCAGTAAACTGTCACTCAATCACCCACGGATGGCAATCAATAACTCGCAGGAGACATCCCTTGCAAATCTATTGAATACACACTCCCTCAGAACCCTCACATTTCACCCCCCCCCCCGTCAGTCTTTTCCTTCTCGCAAAGTCTCTTGAGAAATTCCTATTTATTCCCCCTGTTAGCTCACTCACCCCATGTGTGCATGCCTGCCTGAGTGTTTATGTACATGAATATATATATCAGCCGTTGCCTTAAGGGATCTTCCAATTGCATTTCTTTGCAAGAACTCATTTGTAAGATCAATTCTCTTTCCAGCCATTAATGAAGACATTTGTCATAGGCCCTGACGTGTCAGGGTCTAATTATAAACCACGGTTATTTTCTTGCAGCTGTCTGAACCACAGGATATAGAGTTGCTTTTTAGTTCATAAGGATTGATCAACTTTCTGCTCTGCGGGGCGGTAGGCTTTTCCCATCAGCTCATTTTGCATGGCAGAAGAAACATCTTTTTTCATTAAGACCCACATTTGTGTGGCAGTGGTGGGATTCAAATCTTTTTACTACCAGTTCTGTGGGTGTGGCTTGGAGGGCTTGGCATGGCCTGGTGGGCGTGACTTAGTGGGCGTGGCAAGGGAAGGATGCTGTACAATCCCCATTTCCTCCCAATCAGCTGGGACTCGGGAGGCAGAGAATAGATGGAGGCGGGGCTAGTCAGAGATGGTATTTATCGGTTCTCCGAAGTACTAAAAATTTCCGTTACTGGTTCTTCAGAACTGGTCAGAACCTGCTGAATACCACCTCTGTTGTGTGAACATTTAATGCTGTGAAGCAAAATTAACATTTCAGGTGGGACCCACTGAGCAGTGGTTAGAGGGTTATAGGACACAGATAGGTGGGATGAGAATCAGAGAGATTTTTCTCTCTTCTTGAAATGGTTTTTAAATGTAGGTAGTGTCAGGGGAAATAGTGTCAGGTAGTCCTCAACGCACAACCAGAATGGAGCCCAAAATTTTGGTTGCTAACCCGAGACAGATGCTGAGCGAATTTTTGCCCATTTTATGATCTTTCCCGCCCTAGTTGTTAAGTGAATCCCTGCAGTTCTTAAATTAGTAACATGGCTGTTAAGGGAATCTGGCTTCCCCATTGACTTTGCTTGTCAGAAGGTCGCAAAAGGAGACCACATGACCCCAGGATAACACAACACAATATGAGCCAGTTGCCAAGCATCAGAAATGTGGATCAGGTGAGGATGCTGTAATGGTCACCAGTGTGAAAAATGGTAATGAGTCGCTTTTTTTTCAGCATCGTTGTAACTTCAGAATGAACTGTTGTAAGTCGAGGTCTACCTGTGGGGAATGAATAAATGTGTCAGTTTAGTCAGAAACTTTCTCCCCCACTTTTCCTCTAGACTACCCAGACACTTAACAACTTCAGGGATTCATTTAATGACTGAGTGGGGAAAAAAGGTTATAAACTCAGGCCATCTCCCTTAACAACCTTCTTGCTTAGCAATGGAAATTAAAATCTCCATTGCGGTCATTAAGTCGAAGATTACAATACAATACAATAGCAGAGTTGGAAGGGACCTTGGAGGTCTTCTAGTCCAACCCCCTGCCTAGGCAGGAAACCCTATAATGTTTCAGACAAATGGCTATCCAACATCTTCTTAAAGACTTCCAGTGTTGGGACATTCACAACTTCTGGAGGCAAGCTGTTCCATTGATTAATTGTTCTAACTGTCAGGAAGTTTCTCCTCAGTTCTAAGTTGCTTCTCTCCTTGATTAGTTTCCACCCATTGCTTCTTGTTCCACCCTCAGGTGCCTTGGAGAATAGTTTGATTCCCTCTTCTTTGTGGCAACGCCTGAGATATTGGAAGACTGCTATCATGTCTCCCCTAGCCCTCCTTTTCATTAAACTAGACATACCCAGTTCCTGCAACCATTCTTCATATGTTTTAGTCTCCAGTCCCGTAATCATCTTTGTTGCTCTTCTCTGCACTCTTTCTAGATTACCCATTACCTCATCGCCCCTTATCCTAAACCATCAAATGGTCAAATGTAATCTGGCAGAAGGAGAAAAATATTGAGAAGAGGAGTAGTAGTGATATTGATGGGTTTAATTTAATTACAGGTAATCCCTGGGTTGCAAGCATTCCCTTAGCAAATGTTCAAAGTTACGCAATAAGGGCCCCCTAGTGTTTATGAACAAATTGTGAATCTTGTAGCACCACGGCAATTGTTCGCCCTTACGAATAACCATAGAGGCTCTGCAACATATGTCCTGCACATTGCTGGCCTAAATGGAGCTCCCGAGGGGCAGATCCACCTCTCCGATGTTCCATTTGGGCCTCCGCTGTCCTTCCCCAAAATGTTGCTGGCCAAAATGGAGCTCCCGAGGGGTGGATCTGCCCCTTGGGGAGCTCCATTTAGGCCAGCAATGTGCAAAGTGAGGCCTGTGAAGGCCGGAACGGAGCTTCCGAGGGGCAGATCTGCCCCTCAGAATCTCCATTTCATCCTGCAACATGCTGCGGGAGGCTGCGGAGGCCTGAACGGACCGTCGGAAGGGTGCACGTGGCTGTGAGATACTGGAGAGGAGACTGCTTGCTAGATGCTTCACAATGTAAGTGACCAAGCACAGCAGGTTGGGATTAAACTAATTGCTTAACCATTAGACGCGCTAAGAAACTGATAACAGGTAGTCCTCGACTTATGACTACATGTGAGCCCAAAATTTATGTTCCTAAGTGAGACAATTGTTACCGTATTTTTCAGAGTATAAGACGCACCTTTTCCCCTCAACAAAAGAGGCTGAAAATCTGGCTGCGTCTTATACACTGAATACAGCATTTTTTTTGCCTCCTGAAACCCCGCCCCCTTCACCAAAATGGCCGTGCATAGCTTGTAGGAAGCTTTCAGAAAGATTCTGGGGGCTGGGGAGGGCAGAAATGAGCAAAAAATGAGCCGTACTCTATAAGCCTCCTAATGCCCTTTTTTTTGTCAAAAAACGGGCCAGTTTTCGTAAAAAACGGGCCATTTTTTGCTCGTTTGCCCCTCCCCCCCAGAACACTCTACAAGCCTCCTAAGGGCTATTCATGCCTTTTTTTTTTTTTTTTGAAGAAAAAACACGGACCCATTTTTGTGAAAAATGTGCCATTTTGGGGAGGTTTGCAGAGTGCACAAACTTTTTTTTTTAATTTGCCTTTTTAAAACCATGATGCGTCTTATACTCCGATGCGTCTTATACTCCGAAAATACGGTAAGCGAATCCGGCCCCATTTTACAAACCCCTCTTGCTGCACTTAAGTGAATCATTGCATTTTTTTATTTTAGTAACATGGTTGTTAAGTGAATTTGGCTATCCCGTTGACTTTGCTTGTCAGGGGGTCGCAAAAGGGGATCACATGATCTCAGGACACTGTATCCATCATAAATACGAACCACGCGCCAAGCATTCGAATTTTGATCACGTGACCATGGGGAGCCTGCGACAGTTTAAGTGTGACAAATGGTCATGTCACTTTTCTCAGAGATGTCGTAACTCTGAGTGGTCACTAAATGAACTGTTGTAAATCGAGGACTATCTGTTGTGATTCAGCATGGAGTACAAGTTACCCATGTCTAACACAGAAGAGAAAACTGAAGAGAATTTTACTCCTTCTCCACCATTTACTCTTCCCCCAGTCTTATATTCTACTTCCCATGAAGCAATCAAAGATAATTTCCAAAAATAATTCCCGAATTGCAGGGTACGGTCATTTTTTGAAGCAGACAGTGGCCTGGAGTTAATATAAATTAGAGCTCCGAACTGGGAATTAAAATTATCTATTTGACCACCAACTGAGGTAAATCAATATTTAAGATTCTAAAACGACACTGTTCCTCTCTTAACAAGCAAATCTGAAAATCCAGGACACTCAGGAGAAATGGTGCAGAGAATTTCAGCAGCATTTCTAATAGATAGTGCTAAAACCATGATAGAATGAGGATTGCATAAAATGACCTATTTGGGAAACTCAACATTGAGAATAGAATAGAATAGAATAGAATAGAATAACAGAGTTGGAAGGGACCTTGGAGGTCTTCTAGTCTAACTCCCTGCATAGGCAGGAAACCCTACACCACTTCAGACAAATGGTTTTCCAATCTCTTTTTAAAAACTTCCACTGTTGGATCATTCACAATTTCTGGAGGCAAGTTGTTCCACTGGTTAATTGTTCTATCAGAAAATTCCTCCTTAGTTCTGAGTTACTTCTCTCCTTGATTAATTTCCACCCATTGCTTCTAGTCCTGCCCTCGGATGCTTTGGAGAATAAGTTGACTCCCCCTTCTTTGTGGCAGCCTCTGAGATATTGGAAGACTGCTATTATGTCTCCCCTAGTCTTTTCCATTAAACTAGACATACCCAGTTCCTGCAACTGTTCTTCATATGTTTTAGCCTCCAGTCCCCTAATCTTCTTTGTTGCTGTTATCTGCTCTCTTTCTAGAGTCTCCACATCTTTTTTACATCGTGGTGACCAAAACTGGATGCAGTATTCCAAGTGTGGCCTTACTGTTTATGCAGCCTAGAACTGTGTTGGCTCTTTTGGCAGCTGCTGAACACTGCTGGCTCATATTTCAACCCTGAAAGTATTTGCACTAAAATGTGAAGAGTCAAGATAGTAGTTGTGACAATGTGATTGACGATTCCCCTCTTTAGTATCTATGTCAATGTTGCACAGATGTTCAAAGGGGAAGGATTTGAACAATGCCCTCACAGCTGCTATCTTGACTATCTTGCCTCCTCCTAACCAGGTGTCATTACATAATACTTCTAAGTACACATTCTTTGATCCAGATGACCAGGAATCCTGCCTTTTACAGCTATATCTTTAATTAAATGGGTAGATCACTGTTCCAGCTCTGCATTTCCTCAAGGGACGTTTTTTGCTTTCCCCCCCCCTTGCGGGAGCACTCTACAAGCCTCCTAAAGGCTATTCATGGCCTTTTTTTGAAAGAAAGAAAAACACGGGCCCATTTTTGCAGATCTGTACACTGGAGAAACAAAACAACCACTTCACAAACTCGTGGCACAACATAGAACAGTTCCAAGAAGGTTCCATAACATTTGCACCTTACAGGTGACCTTGAGGTCACAGATAAACTCCAAGTGGCCTCAGTGACTCTCAGAAAGAGAGCTAAATGACCAGATGAGTGCAAGGAATATAAATCCATCCATCCTCCACCATTTACAGAACTAAAGAAGCTTCTTGGAAGTGAAGCAAAACATGTTTTCTACATCTTCTCTGGTAATATAATACTGCTAACCAGAGCATACAAAACATTTGCTAAACCAATTTTTGAATACACCCCATCTGTCTGGGCATTAATACAATTGGGCATTAATACAATCGAGTGAGTCCAGAGATATTTCACGAGAAGAGTCTTTTCCACTCCTCTGCTCACAACAGAAGACCTTATGCCAGCAAGCTTGAAATTATGGGCTTAGACAAGTTAAAACTACACCACCTTCCATCTGACCTAAGCATAGTACATAAAATTATCCACTACAATGTCCTACTGTCAATGACTACTTCAGCGTCAACCACAACAACACATGAGCAAACAATAGATACAAATGTAAGGTAAACCACTCCAAACTCGATTGCAAAAAATATGACAAATGAGAAAATACGACTTCAGCAACAGAATGGTCAAAGTCTGGAATGCTCTATCCGACTCCATTGTTACAGTCTCAAACCTGCACAGCTTCAACTTTAAACTGTCTATTGTTGACCTCAGCGCATTCCTAAGAGGTCTATAAGGGGGATGCATAAGTGCACCAATGTGCCTACCATCCCTGTTCTAATGTTTCTTTTCATTCGTTTCCATTTTATGTCTCCAAAATCATGTTTATACTTATATATGTTATCTAATACATGCTTGATGAAATAAAAATAAAACAAAAAATAAAATCTTCAAGGAAAAAGAAAGAAGTCCAGCTGTCTTTTGAAGAAGCACCTTTGGGACAAACAATGGCTTGGATAACTGAGAATCTCCACAGACATTTAGAAGGCATCTTGTGATTCTGAAGAGAGGGAGGGGCAGAGTGAAATTAACTTTTCTAACAAGTAATTGCCTTTCACAAGTGCCAACTGATGAAACATTTTTTGTGAGCTGGTTATTTCAAGCCACCATGGGGGGAAAAAACCTGCCTGACTGCTTGTGCACATGTTCTTAAAATGCCCCAAGTTGGCTTTTGTCATGAGAAAGTATTTCAGCAGTGAAAGTTTTAAGATAGAGATGTCAGGGTTCCAAATAGCATCCAAAATTAAATCAGAGTCCAAGGCAAAGTATTGCTCAAAGTTCCAATTTATTAAGAGAGCCATGTTGGCACATCTGGGAAAACCCGAATCTGAATGCTTCCCGATTTTCCCCACCCAGTTGAAAGTTCAAGATCTTGCCCCCACACCCACAAGTCCATCCCATGGTCCAATCTTCCACTGCCATACTGGCAGTCCCCTCCCCAATCCAATTCTGGTCAGGTGCAGAGGTGCAAAGACAAAGGATGACCTTGGCTTTCTAGAAAGAATTTGGTTATGGCTACATAGCATCTAACTCCATACAATCCTCCCCCCCATTTTCCCCACAATAGAAAATGCATAGTAGAATAATAAAAAGTGTGGCAGGCCAAAGATCCAAAAGAAAAGATGGCTGCAGGCCTGACAAGAGAAGCCACGAAGACACAATATTAAATGTCAACTTGTCATCGTTCTTTGCAATTTAACAAGCACGCCAGTTCTTGGTGAGGTCCTGGAAAACTCAACAGCATTTGCCACCAAACCTTTAGCTTACAAGTTCCTTGACCACTGACAGGAAATGAAGTCCACCTTGAATTAGAGAGAATCATAAATGGCCTGAGCTATGGGATGGGTGACATCTCTCAACCTAGGCAGGGAAGATGAAATGTTCTAATTTCTCAAGGACAAAACTTCTACCTAACAATGACAGAAATATTACCAGGGAAGACGAGCAGTCCTAAAGGTAATGGCTGCAATATGTACATATTATTAGATTTATATCCTGCTTGTGGTGGTGTGCTCTACATAGTGCTTTCCCCACTCCCAACATAATTTCCCAATTTATTTATTTCCTGGATTGATGAATCCCTCCCACCCCCAACTCAAAGTGGCCATCTCTAGTGAAGCTAATGAAGAGAAGGACATGGGGTGACATGACAGCAGTCTTCCAATATCTCAGGGGCTGACACAAAGAAAGGGGGTGGTGTGTGTGTGTGTGTGTGTGTATGTGTATGTGTGTTGTTCTGCCTCCAAGTGCTATTCCCCAAAGCACTTGGAGGCAGAACAAGAAGCAATGGATAGAAAGTAGCAACCTAGAAGTAAGGAGAGAATTTCATGACAATGAGAACAATTAAGCAGTGGAACGACTTGCCTCCAGAAGTTGTGGGGGCTCCAACACGGGAAGTTTTTAAGAAGAGACTGGACAGCCATTTATCTGACATTTGTCTCGTCTCCTGCTTGTGTATGGAGTTGGACTGAAAGACCTCCAAGGTCCCTTCCAACTCTGTTACCCGACTTTGGATGGCACACAATAACAACAAACAAGCAAAAAGTTTTAAAAGCCCTGTAACATTAACAAATATACAATTAGTTAAATATAAAGGTAAAGGTTCCCCTCGCACATATGTGCTAGTCGTTCCCGACTCTAGGCCAGTCAGAGGTGGTATTTACCAGTTCTCCAAACTACTCAACGTTTCCGCTTCCGGTTCTCCAGAACTGGTCAAATACCACCTCTGGTCCTTAAATTTACAACCAGAACTTGCTTCTGAGTTTCAGGTGCTCCATCACTGGAGGTTTTTAAGAAGAGATTGGACAGCCATTTGTTCAGAATGGTATGAGGTCTTGTACTTGAGCAGAGTTTGGCTAGAAAGCCTCCAAAGTCTCTTTCAATTCTGTTATTCCATAATTCTGTATAACAGAGACAGAGACCAGAATTTCCTTTGCGAAGCAAGGTGGTTGTTAGCAGCCATGCACAATTTTACAATCTTTTTTTCCATATTCGCTAAGTGAATTTGTTAAGTGAACCATGCAGTTGTTAAGCAAATCCAGCTTTCCCTACTACTTATTGGAAGCCACCTGAGAAGGTCGCAAATGATGATCACATAACCCTGAGAAGTTGCAACCTTTCCAAATGGTTGCTAGGTGCCCAAATTTGGATTACATGACCGTGGAAATGCTGCCACAGCCATAAATGTGAGGACTGGTCATAAGTCACTTTTTAGTTGTAACTTTGAATGGTCACTAAACAAATTATTGTAAGTTGAAGACTACCTATACTTGGGTAATGAAACATCAGTAAGGAAACAACCAAGCTCAGAGAGCATCAAGATTTCCATAGTTCAACCTTAAGTTACAGATATTCTCTTCTATTGAAACTAATTATTATTATATAGCTATGAAGAAAAGAATGGTAATTAATCAAGAGGGAAGGAAAAAGTAATGGATTTCCGAACATAAAATCATAGATAAGAGACAAAATTAAGAAATTTTGGGTGGAGTGTCTCTTTTCCATGGTTCTTTTGAAACAACTTTCATAGCTGAAGACACAATAATGACATTTATTGTGTTACAGTTTCCATGCTGTCACTTCAACAAGCAAAATGTTTGTTAGGGTATTAGGGTCAATGATTCGAGTCTCACATATTTGGATACTGTCAAAGCTGACAAAAGTCAACAGCTGTTGGGCAGGAAGGTAGGTGATATACACAAACACATCTCAACAGCTGTTGCCTTCATGTCTTTCGCTTGAAGCCAACGGATCTTCTTTGCTTTGTCACAAATATGTCTCAAAGGTGCTTTTTGAAAAGGCAACTGGGTTTTCTTTGTTTTTCCTTGAAGATGTTTTGCTTCTCATCCCAGAAGCTTCCTCAGTTTCAGTTGAATGGTGGAGAATGGAAGGATTTATATTCCTTGCAGTCATGTGGTTGTTAGCACAAAACAACCACTTCACAAATGCATAGCACAACATGAGAGAACAGACCTATCAGGACAAGATTCAGCAGCCCATTCGCATTTAAAAGACAAAGGTCACTCTTTTGAAGACAGCAAAGTCCACATTCCGGACAGAGAGGACCGATGATTTGAAAGAAGGGTCAAAAAGGCTATCTACATAAATACTGAACAGCCCTCTCTCAAAAGAGGGGAAGGGATATGACACCACCTGTCTGCTGTTTTGGTTCACCACACTATAACAAAGATGTTGAGACTCTAGAAAGAGTGCAGAGAAGAGCAACCAAAATGATTAGGGGACTGGAGACTAAAATATATGATGAATGGTTGCAGGAACTGGGCATGGCTAGTCTAGTGAAGAGAAGGACCAGGATGTGAGGGGCTGCCATAAAGAGGAGGGGGTCAAGCTATTTTCCAAAGCACCTGAAGGCCAGACAAGGAATAAGGGATGGAAACTGGCCCAGGAGAGATTCAACATAGGAATAAGGAGGAACTTTCTGACAGTGAGAACAATCAACCAATGGAACAGCTTGCCTTGGAAGTTGTGGGAGCTTCATCACTGGAGGCTTTCAAGAAGAGATTGGACTGCCATTTGTCAGAAATGGTATGGGGTCTCCTGCTTGAGTGGTGGATTGGACTAGATGACCTATAAGGTCCCTTCCAACTCTGTTAATCTGCTGTTTACAACACAGTCCTTTCAGCAGTTCCAAGAAGGTTCCACAACCATTTGCACTATTTAGGTGCCCCTGAGGGCACCCTGTGGACACAGATAAACCTCCAGGTGGCCTCAATGATTCTCAGAAAGAATGCTAACCAGATGACTGCAAGGAATATAAATCCTTCCAATCTTTGCCATTCACTCAGAACTGGAGAAGCTTCTTGGATGAGCAACTCGTCTTGAAGAAAAAAGAAAATCCAGACCTTTGAAAAAGCACCTTTGAGACAATCATGACCGGGAATCTCTATAGACATGTCACATGTTACTCCTGGGGAGGAAAGCTATGGCAAATCTAGACAACATACTAAAAAGCAGAGACATCACACTGCCAACAAAAGTGTGTATAGTCAAGGCTATGGCTTTCCCAGTTGCAATGGATGGCTGTGAAAGTTGGATCATAAGGAAGGCTGAGTGCCAAAGAATTCAGGCCTTTGAACTCTGGTGCTGGAGAAGACTCCTGTGAGTCCCTTGGACTGCAAGGTGATCAAACCGGTCAGTCCTAGAGGAGATCAACCCTGACTGCTCTTTAGAAGGCCAGATCCTGAAGAAGAAACTCAAATACTTTGGCCACCTAATGAGAAGGAAGGAGTCACTGGAGAAGAGCCTCATGCTGGGAAAGATGGAGGACAAAAGAAGAAGGGGACGACAGAGAATGAAGTGGCTGAATGAAGTCACCGAAGCAGTAGGCATGAGCTTAAATGGACTCCAGAGGATGGTAGAGGACAGGAAGGCCTGGAGGAATGTTATCCATGGGGCTGCAATGGGTCGGACACAACTTTGCAACTAACAACAACAATCCATTCAATGACATGGAAACTCTCCTTGTACCCATTTATTTAATTTTTTTTTGGGGGGGAAGGGAATGCATGATGACAAATTGCTAATTAATTACAGATCCTAGTTTCCCTCTTATATCTTAAAGTATTGCATAAATGTGAAGCCGTCTAAATATGCCCGTAGATTGGTTGGTCTAAAGTTCAGAGAAATATCAGGGAAGATTCTTGCAGCGAGTAAATTAATAGCAAGAAATGTTAGGGCAGAAATGCCAGACTCTTTGCCTGGAGGTTTCAAACCTTTTCTGCAGGGTGGCAGATGATTTCTCATCAATGCTTCTGTTTCTCTGGGAAAGCCCTGAAAAACTCATCACCGATAGAGCCAGAGCTCAATCATTTTGTGCCATCTGCCAGCCTGAACAAGAAGCGTGTTAGAAAAAACATTTGCAAATCTTCCCATGTTTCCTCTCTCTCGAAATAGATTGGGTAGCCTGGATCTGACACCTCCTATATGAATATGCTAGAATTTGCAGCGAAACCTGCTGCAAGGAGCATTCAGGTTCAAGACAATATCATTATAACCTTTTCCTGAATTTATCTTTCTCCGTCGTAATGTTGGAGGAAATGCCCATCTGGGTTCAGTTCCAAGTGGGGAGAAAGACACTGGAAACATGGAGGCTGATTGGAAAGGTGGTTTAAAGGTGAAGCAGAAACACCAAGCATGTGTGATTTTGGGTAGCTGGCCACATGGAGTGGAGAGTGAGAGGTGTTTATACCCTCTCTTGGGCTTTGAACTTGAGCTTCCTGTTCCTGTGGCAAGGGCATGTATTCCAGTGGTGGAGTATTCCAGAATTCAGCGGGTTTAGCCTGGTTTGGATGAACCGGTTGTTAAATTGCTGTCTGGCCCCGCCCCGCCCCACCCAGACAAGCAAAGTCAATGGGGAAGCCAGATTCACTTAACAACCGTGTTACTAACTTAACAACTGCACTTATTCACTTAACAACTGTGACTAGAAAGGTCATAAAATGCAGCAAAGCTCAAATGTCTCATTTCAGCAACAGTAATTTTGGGCACAATTGTGTTTGTAAGTCGAGGACTCCCTGTATACTAATAAGGTTGAAATGAAAACCATTCATTGCTTGTGCCAGAATTATTTGATCAGCCTACCTTCAAACGTTCTAAAATTTAGCAGCCCTTTTCTCCCTTTCCATTTTAAGTTTTTAATTGACTTCCAGGTGAACTTTTAATCCTAACTGACAGAATCAAGGTGCCAAGCTGATCTGGGTGCTACAGTTAGAAAGAGTGTATTTTTAAAAAACAAACCTCAGATGTTCTCTCATTAAAAAAATACTGCTTTCATTCCCAAAGGAAAACAGAAAGTTGCTTCCTGTAATGGAAGCTTTGTGATTTGTGATAAAAGAGAGGACAAATTTGAAACAATCTCAACCATAGTATAGGGCAGTGTTGGTGAACCTTTTTAGCACCGAGTGCCGAAACAGGAGCGTGCATGCACGCAGGGGGGGGGGGCACCGGAAACTGGAAAAGCAGTTCACCAGCGTACATGAATGGGAGTGCCGGAAACCAGAAAAGTGGTTCCCTAGGAGACATGCATGCACCAGGTAGCTAAACTTCCAGTTCCAGTCACTTGGTGTTATGGTATCTGGTGCACACACACACTCATGCACGAAGACCTGCTGGCCAGCGCTCATGCCTGTGCTGGAAACCAGAAACTCAGCTTCCCAGTGCATGCATGTGTGCTGCTCTTCCGGTTTCCAGTACTCTCACCCGTGGGAAGACCAGCTGCCATGCCGAAACCCAGAAGTGCAACGGGCAACAGCTGGCATGCCTGGAGAGATGGTTCTGCGTGCCACTTCCAGCATTCGTGCCATAGGTTTGCCATCACAGGTATAGGGAGTACCACAACTGAGTCCAAAGTAAGCTAAGTGAAACATTTGTTAGTTTTGCCCCATTTTATGACCTAACCTGCCACAGTTGTTAAATGAATCCCTGGAGTTATTAAATTAGTAATGTGGTTGTTAAGTGAATCTGTCTGCCCCATTGACTTTGCTTGTCAGAAAGTCGCAAAAGGGGATCACATGAACCCTGGACACTGCAACTGTCATAAATATGAACCAGTAACTAAGCATCCGCATTTTGATTATGTGACCACAGGAATGCTACAATGTTTGTAAGTGTGAAAAACAGTCACAAGTTGTCAGGATAATGATGATTTAATGGCTGACCAGCTGCTGTAATGCTGTAACCCGAGATGATGACATGAGGATGAGTCAGCAGGGTCACTGCCACTTTAAGAAGCTGTATATATAAGAGAGGCCATGTGAGGGCATTTCCTGTCTCCTTGTGTATCTCTCTCTCTCCTCATGTTCTAACTCAGTGATGGCGAACCTATGGCACGCATGCCACAGGTGGCACGCGGAGCCATTTGTCAGGGCACGTGAGGCGCTGCACTGTCAGCTGGCCAGCACGCATGGGCGCGCTGGCCAGCTGAGTTCACCTTTTTAAAAGCCATTTTTCGCCCTCCCCAGCCTCCAGAGGCTTTATAGGAGCCTGGGGAGGGCAAAAAGAGCCTCCCCCACCCTCCCAGAGGGCCTCCGGAGGCTTCAGGGACCGTCCGGAGGCTTCCCTGATGCCTTTGGAGGGCTTAAAACGACTCTCCGAGCAAACTGGAAGTGACTTCCGGTTTGCTTGGAGGGTGGCTTTAAGCGTTCCGAAGGCTTCAGGGACCATCCGGAAGCTTCCCTAACACCTTCGGAGCGCTTAAAACGACCCTCCGAGCAACCCGGAAGTCACTTCCGGTTTGCTCGGAGGATCTTTTTGAGCGCTCCGAAGGCTCCTATAAAGCCTCTGGAGCCTGGGGGGGAGGGTAAAAAAAACATGTAAAATGGGGGGGGTCGCGCGTTGTGCACGCATGCGCATTGGGGGGGTCGCGCATTGCATTATGGGTGCGGCACGCCCGCACACAACCCCCCTGCGCTCCCCCCACTTGTGGCACGCGAGCCAAAACAGGTTTGCCATCGCTGTTCTAACTCAATACAATACAATACAATACAATACAATACAATACAATACAATACAATACAATACAATACAATACAATACAATACAATACAATACAATACAATAGTAGAGTTGGAAGGGACCTTGGAGTTCTTCTAGTCCAACCCCCTGCCTAGGCAGGAAACCCTATACTGTTTCAGACAGATGGCTATCCAACATCTTCTTAAAGACTTCCAGTGTTGGGGCATTCACAACTTCTGGAGGCAAGCTGTTCCATTGATTAATTGTTCTAACTGTCAGGAAATTTCTCCTCAGTTCTAAGTTGCTTCTCTCCTTGATTAGTTTCTACCCATTGCTTCTTGTTCTACCCTCAGGTGCCTTAGAGAATAGTTTGACTCCCTCTTCTTTGTGGCAACCCCTGAGATATTGGAACACTGCTATCATGTCTCCCCTAGTCCTTCTTTCTCTTAAACTAAACTTACCCAGTTCCTGCAACTGTTCTTCATATGTTTTAGTCTCCAGTCCCCTAATCATCTTTGTTGCTTTTCTCTGCACTCTCTCCAGAGTCTCCACATCTTTTCTACATCGTGGCGACCAGAACTGAATGCAGTATTCCAAGTGTGGCCTTACCAAGGCATTATAAAGTGGTATTAACACTTCATGTGATCTTGATTCTATCCCTCTATTTATGCAGCCTAGAACTGTGTTGGCTTTTTGGTAGCTGCTGCACACTGCTGGCTCATATTTAAATGGTTGTCCACTAGGACTCCAAGATCCCTCTCACAGCTCTCTACTATTCAGCAAGGTACCACCTATTCTGTACCTGTGCATTCCGTTTTTGTTGCCTAAATGTAGAACCTTACTCTTTTCACCATTGAATTTCGTTTTATTAGATAGTGCCCAATATTCAAGCTTGTCAAGATCCTTCTGTATCTTAAACCTGTCTTCTGGAGTGTTGGCTATTCCTGCCAGCTTAGTGTCATCTGCAAATTTGATGAGTTCCCCATTTATTCCCTCATCCAAATCATTGATGAAGATATTGAAGAGTACTGGGCCTAAAACAGAACCTTGGGGTACTCCACTGCATATTTCCCTCCATGTAGGTGCAGTTCTATTGAGGACTACACATTGAGTGCGGTTGGTCAGCCAGTTACGAATCCATCTGGTGATGATGCTGTCTAACCTACATTCTTCTACTTTATCTAGTAGTAGGTTATGGTCTACCTTATCAAATGCCTTACTGAAAGTCCAAGTAAACTATATTGACGGCATTCCTCTGGTCCACTAATTTTGTCACATTATCAAAGAATGCAATAAGATTAGTCTGGCATGATCTGTTTTTGACAAACCCATGTTGGCTTTTAGCTATTACTTTGTTTGCTTCTAGGTGTTTGCAAATTCGTTGCTTGATTATTTTTTCCAGAATCGTTCCTGGTATTGAGGTCAGGCTGATAGGTCTGTAGTTTCCTGGATCTATTTTTTCCCCGTTTTTGAAGATGGGAACCACATCAGCTCTTTTCCAGTCCTCTGGTAGTTCCCCGGTGTTCCATGATCTCTGAAAGATATAATTCAGTGGTTCTGAGATCTCGTCTGCTAATTCCTTCAGAACCCTGGGGTGTAATCCATCTGGTCCTGGTGATTTGAACTTGTCTAGGGTAGACAGGTGCTCACTTACCATTTTCTTCCCTATTTCAACTTGTGTTCCTAATCTGATTTTTATGGTGCTGTTTTTGATAGGTTGGACTATTTTATCCCTTTGTGTAAAGACAGATGCAGAACATGAGTTAAATAGTTCTGCTTTCTCCCTGTTGCTTGTCACCTTCTTGCCACTTTCTCCTAGCAATGGACCAATTGTTTCCTTAACTTTTTTCTTGTTTTTAACATGTTGGAAGAAGCTTTTTTTTTTGGTTAATTTTTACTTTTGTGGCAAGCCTTTCTTCATTGTGAGCCTTAGCTTTCCTCACTTCATCTTTACAGGCTGATATTCTGCCTTAGTTATGTCCCCCTCCTTCCACTTTTTATACTTATCTTTTTTGTCTTTCACTTTGTCAGAGAGTTCTTTATGCAGCCATGCTGATTTCTTTTGGGAGCTGTTATTTTTCTTCTTCATTGGTATTGTGCTAGACTGGGCTTTTGTAATCTCATTTTTCAAAATTTCCCAAGCTTCTTGAGTTGTTTTCCCCTTGAGGATTCTCATCCATGGAATTTTTCCCAAGCTCTCTCTAAGTTTATTGAATTTAGCTTTCTTAAAGTCCAAGACTCTAGTTTGACTTTGTTCTACTACTTGTGTTTGCATAATGTTGAATTCCAATATTGCATGGTCACTTGCCCCCAGGGTACCTGTGGTTTCAACACCTTCTATCATTTCCTCTCTGTTAGTGAGAATTAAGTCCAATATGGCTTGTTCCCTTCTCTACTTTTTGGAAAACAAAGTTGTCTGCTAAGTTTGTTAGGAACCTGTTAGATCTTCCACTTGGTGCAGAGTTTGTTTCCCAGTTGATGTCAGGGTAGTTAAAATCTCCCATTACTATTGTGATGTGCTTCCTACATACCTTAGTTAGCTGATTAGCAAAAAATTCATCTACTTCCTCTGCTTGTTTGGGTGGCCTGTAGTATAGACCTAGGGCAATGTCATTTCCCCGCCAACCTTTAATATTGACCCAAATGCATTCAAGATAGTTCTCAACATTGTTGTGCTCTATTTCTGTAGAGACGTAGTTATTTCTTATATATAGTGCAACTCCACCTCTTCTTTTATTTGGTCTATTTCTTTTAAATAATTTAAATCCTTCTAGCTGTATGTTCCATTTGTCGGTTTCATCCCACGAAGTTTCTGTAATGGCAACAATATCGTATCTGCCCACTTTTACTTGAATTTCTAATTCGCCCTGTTTATTCCTCATACTCTGTGCGTTGGTGTATTTGAGTCCATTTTGATTGACCTTGTGTTTACTGTCTACATAACCTGTGTTATGCCTGACTGCCCCTATTTTCTTGCCACTTGTGTGATTCATGCACATGGTATGGCAAACACTATTAAATGCTTGGTTTTGCTTGACAGCAGGAGTGATAATCTTACCCACACAAACATCTATGGTACATGCACTTATAACCCTATGAATTTTAGTTTGCTGGGGACAGAAATGTTCTGTATCTATTAATTCTTTGTCCCCACTTTTCAGTTTAAATGTTTATCAAGAAAAACTCCATCGTGGTTCCCCTTGTAGAGTTGAAGATTGATTGCTTACCTGATATTTGCCTAACACATGTATGTATGTATATATAAGTCTTGTATATAAACCACTGTTTCAAAGACAAAACCTCTGTGTGCTATATTTTGCTCAGGGGTTGTCTCAAAATACTACTCACACTGGGCGCACTCTGACACAAGTCTCTTTGTCAGTGCCATTGTAACTCTGAACGGTCATTAAGCAAACTGTTGTAAGACGAGGATTACCTATACAGAATGATGCACCCAGCCTTAAACCTGAGCAGAGTTTTTGATTTGCATTGCTTTGTTGTTGTCTAATTGGATATCAAAGCAGGTGATTTGAACGATGTGCTATTTTGCTAGTCTGCAAATAAACACAGTATAATTATCTTACATCATATACTTCACTGGCCTTGAGATTATAATTATAATCTCTCTCTCTGTCTTTTTTTTTTTGTTTACCCCTCCTATTCGTAACTCTAAATATAGGGGGGAAAGCTGCAAAGAGAGTCAAAATGATATAAGGCATTATGATGGGATATAAAAAGCAAAGATTGGAAAAATGGGGATAAAGTATAATTAGACATAAAGTGTAGCCAAGCATGTATTTACTATGTTTATTACAATGCGGGATAACAAGTCACAGGAGATGGAAATACATTCCAGCTGTAATAAAAGTCATCAATAAATCCTACACAGTGGAGCATCTCTTGAAAGTAACTAGAGGAAAAGTTGGCTGGCTTACTTTTTCCTCTTCTATAGGGTGCTTTTTGATGGAGATGCTTTTTTTTTCCATAGGGGTATCATTAGTTTTCTTAGGAAATGAGTCTTTTTAAATAATTTTAAAAAGCATACAGCCAGTCCTCAACTTACAACAGTAATACAGTACAGTGGTTACCTACTGGTGGTGCGCAGAAAAATTATTTGCATTTTTTAATATTGCACTAAGTCAGGGGTCCTCAGACTACGGCCCCTAGGCCGGATACATTCCCTCTGGTAAGGGGGAAAATCCAACATTAGAAATTACATTTGTTCCAAACATTTTCCTCCTATAAATAAATACCTGGGCAGCGCCAGGTTACCAGTTAGTATCTGTTGTGGCCCAGCAGGAGCCGTTGGAGCTGCCACCAGACTCCGAGAGCGAGGGTCCCTGTGAGTCGGCTCTGGAGGACCCTGGGCAGGGTTCTGGCTCTGAGCAGGGATCGGAGAGTCTGGTCGGCCACCAGGAGGCGCCTGAGGCATGGAGCAGCGGTAAGAGACAAAGGAGGGGGGCTCCAGATGCCATGCCTTGGAGCAGTGGGGAGGAGTTCCCGTTATCTCCGCGCCCACAGGCGCAAGGAGCAAGGGCACAGTTACCGGCAGTAATTGCTCTCAGCTACTGATAACTAGACTCCCCCTCAGGCTATAAAAGGATTGACTGAGCATACGCCCTTTGCAGTAGTCAACAAAGGAATTATTCAAGAAGTTCGGTCTTGGAAACGTAGCATCCTGGATAGCTGCTATCATGTCTCATGTCTGTGAGCCTTGTCGTGGTGGTTTACTGCCAAGGATCTGTCTGTCTGTCTGTGCAATAAATCCTGTTAAAGTAGTATTGTTCCGGAGCGTGTTCTGTGTGGGCAAGGGAAGAAGGGGGGTCAGAACAAGTATCAATGGTGAAATTCAATTTTTTTTTTACTACCGGTTCTGTGGGCTTGGCTTGGTGGGCATGGCAGGGGAAGGATACTGCAAAATCCCCATTCCCATCCCACTCCAGGGGAAGGATACTGCAAAATCCCCATTCTCACCCCACTCTGGGGCCAGTCAGAGGTGGTATTTGCCAGTTCTCCAAACTTCTCAAACTGTCCGCTACCAGTTCTCCAGAACTTGTCAGAACCTGCTGAATTTCACCCCTGCCTCATTCATTGGCATCCTTCATTCTCAAAAGACTATGGTATCGTGCTCTGGAAAGAGATTGAAGCTGGAGTGTCCTCTCCAGTACAAAGCCTGGGTAGATTAATATGGAAGATAGATTGTTACCGAAGCAGTAGATCCCCCCTCTCCACCTTGCTGAAATAGTCCAATGGAATGACAGAGCCGATACGATTGGTTCTAGCTGCGTCACAGGAGTTACCAGAACATGGTTGTACACAGTCACGAACTGCTTCCGGGACTCCAGTTCCAGATTTTGTCTCGAGGTTGACTCCTGAAGCCTTTTCCAGTAGTGGATAGAGCCACAAGGCAGGGGAAGTTTGTAATCAGAGTTTCCCTTCTTCTAGAAGATGGTTCTGCTGCTTTGTCTGCCATTGGGACGTAGAGCTCTCTTCCGCCTTCAAAACCGTTGACCGTCTTCTCCTGTAACCCTGGAAAGAGGCCCTTAAGAGGTGCTACCAGCCGGGCCAGCTGGACCAAGGTTTTTTAAGGAAGTGTTACTCCTCCATCACTCACCCTTTGTCCTGGCTTGTGACAGGCAGAGACTGTTTCCCAAATAATTGGGCCCAGGATGGCGGGTTTACCCCTGCCTAGTATATATTAAAAACAGCCTTTCCTACTGAATCTGATTAGCCGTCAGTTCATAGCGAGAAAGGCAGTCTCTCCATTTAATGAGAGTTTTGGACAGATTGGCTGGGTTTATGCAATAATACACTAACTAACCCCTAAATATTTTTGCATTGACTATCCCACTGCTGTAGCTTCCGTAATGGGAGACAATTAACAACCTCTTTTGCTGTTGGAAGTAATTATAACAACTAATTCTGCTTGCAGAATTATCATAAGTGGGATATCGCCTTTTACATATGCATTGGGCATATTTTCATCCGCACATCCCTATTAAGTGGATTGAAGCCCCATTTTTAATTGTTGCGTAGCCCACCTAACCTGAAAGAGGCAAGGCAAACTCTGGAAGGAGGGAATGTCATGCTTAAACCCCTAATGACATATGAGGCTCAGCAAAGTCTTTCTAGCTGACATTCCAAACATATTAAATGCGTTTTGCTAGGTTTTTTTTTTCTTCCAAAGCATGAGCAGGAATTAGATGAGTTTAATATTACCATATTAAATCAATGGTGTGGCGGGAGGAATCATGGAATTTGCCTGCTTTTTATAATAGCCGAATTTAATGAATACAAATTAGAGGCGAAAAAGCACACACACAAGTTATTTTAAATTGACATCTTGTGTTCATACTTTTTTCCTCCCTGAAACCAAGGAGTTCTCTAATTGCCTTTTTTGCAGGTAGCTTAGAATTCAGTTCCCCCAAATTCTTAGGTACCTTGGAAGATTACTTTACTAAATCCAATCAATGTCACCCACAGTTCTGAGGAATGCATAATAATGTGAATTATAAATACCTCCAGTAATTTCTTTCTTTAGACATTTGTTGGGCATCAATTCCACTAATTGCCAGTTATTTATTGATACATCTATCAAAATGTTTAAACTTCCCAATAGCTAAAGTTTTCTGGGTAGTTTGCAGTGAGACACACTGCAAAAAAAAAAAAATCAAATATATAAATCAAATATATAAAAGTGCAAAATAAAAATAACCACATAAAGGAGGCAGCTGTAAGTCATTCAAAACTTACAAGAAGATGAATAAAAATGCAATTAAATGCAATTAAAAGAGAGCTTTAAAAAGTGAGAAGTAGAACAATCTCTGCCTGATACTAAAATAATGTTAGCCTGGGCTCCGTGGAGTCTGTCTGGGAAAGGAATTCTCTACATGGTGTACCATCATAGAAAAAGCTCTTTTGAAGGACAATGGCTGTAGCTCAGAGTGTCAGGGCTCCAAATAACAACCCAAAATGAAAGAAGACTCGGAGGTTTGAGATTCCTTTCGTATTAAGCTTAAGACCCACCTATTCCAAGCAGCTGGCCTGGCTCAACTTTGATTTAACCATATCGCTCCTGACGGGTTTTTTAACTGGGTATTTTAATTACATTTAATTTCTAGGGGTTTTAAATTACAGTATTTTAATTGTTTTTATTAATCGATCTCCTCCTTATATATATGTATGTATGTTTTAGTGTATCTTGTTATATGTTTGTTTTGTTTGCATATTTATTTCGAATGTTTTGTTGTACGCCGCCCCGAGTCCTTCGGGAGAGGGTGCGGCTAAGAAATAAATATATTATTATTATTATTATTATTCCTCAATGTTCCATTTTATTAGAGATGTCATATTGGCACATCTGGGAAAACCTGAATCTGACACCTTCCTGGTTTTCCCCACCCAAGTGAAAGTCCAAGCCCCTGCCCAGCACCCACATGTCTATCACATGTTCCAATCAGGCACCGTCCCAACTGGAGATGCCTCCCAGTCACGCCACTCCAGGTTCAGGGCAACGTGACCTTGACTCTCTGAGAAAGGAATGTTATTTTGACTATATATCTCCCATACTCCATATAATTCCCCCTCCCAGTTTCCCACAGCAATAAATGTGGCAGGCTTGAAGGCCCAATGCAAAAGATGGCTTCCAGGCCTGACACAGGGTTGAGGGGTCCTTGGTGATCACAGCAAAGGATGAATGGAGATAACTAGAAGCTGATGAAGGGGCAGGGGAAAGGCAACAGAAATGGCAGTCAATCTTGGGTCGGGTTGGTGAGTCGACTATCTCAGTTTCGACATGTCATCTAGCAATAATAAAAACAGAAACAGAATATATCAATTCTTAGGCAAGAGAGCTCCATATATTGAGGGATATAAGAAGATAATTGGGCCTAAATAAACATCAAACGAAGGGTCCAAATAGCCAGTCATGACTAGGAGTGGTACAGTTCAAGGGATATAGGTAATCCTCAGCTTACAACAGTTCACTTAGTGACCATCTGAAGTTACAACGGCACTGAAAAAAGTGACTTATGACCATTTTCATTCTTACAACTATTGCAGAATCCCCACGGTCTCATGATTAAAATTCAGACACTGGGCAACTGATTCATATTTATGATGGTTGCAGTGTCCTAGAGTCATGTGATCACCTTTTGCAACCTTCTGACAAGCAAAGTCAATGGGAAAATCAGATTCACTTCAGAGGTGGTATTCAGCCGGTTCGGACTGGTTTGGGCGAACCGGTAGCAGAAATTTTGAGTAGTTCGGAGAACCGGAAATACCATACCTGGTTGGGCCCTCTGTTCCGCCCCTGTTGTTCCCTGTCCTATATTCCCTTGTTTTTGAGCTCAGCTGATTCACACAGCAGAGCAGATTGCCGCGCCTCAGCTGAACTAAAAAACAGCTCAGCCAGTGACGTGCAGTGAGGTTTATGGCTGGTGAGGCTGGTGACGTCATCAGGAAGGCGGGGAATGGGACCATGTGTGCTGGAAGCTGAGGCTGCCTCAGCCTCAGCACACGTGATCCCATTCCCCACCTTCCTGAGCGTGCTCCGCCGGCTCACGCTCCGCAGTCCTCGAAAGCGACTGGGGAACGACGAGAACCTTCCTGCCTCTGCTGGACTTTGCACGTTCCTCGCGACTGCAATAGATGTCCAGAAGTGGCAGGGGCTGTTGGGCTGGAAGCCCAAACCCCATTAGCCACAAAAACCACTTATGGACGTATATTGCAGTCGTGAGGAGTGCGCGAAGTCCAGCAGAGGCAGGAAGGTTCTCGTCGTTCCCCAGTCGCTTTCGTGGCTTCGTCATCCGGGAGCGCCGACAACATTTCTGCCTCCGCAGCTCCCGGGTGCGGACGGACGGAGGTAGCCAGAGTGGCACCAAGGCAGTCCGGCGGGTGAGCAACCGAGGATCAGGCTGCCTGATCCTCCATCGCTCGCTCGCTCGCTCACTCTTTCGTCTGCCCGAATCGCCTCGGTGTTGCTCTGGCTACATCCGTCCGGCTGCGCCGGGGAGCTGCGGAGGCAGAAATGTTGTCGGCGCTCCCAGATGACGAAGCCATGAAAGCGACTGGGGAACGACGAGAACCTTCCTGCCTCTGCTGGACTTCGCGCGCTCCTCGTGGCTGCAATATACGTCCAGAAGCAGCTTTTGTGGCTAATGGGGTTTGGGCTTCCAGCCCAACAGCCCCTGTCACTTCTGGACGTCTATTGCAGTTGCGAGGAGCGCACAAAGTACAGCGGAGGCAGGAAGGTTATTGGCGCTTCCGAGAACCCTCCTGCCTCCGCCGGTTGCCCAGCTGGCACCGCCCTGCGCGCGCACCTCCTCCTCCTCCCTCCTCTTCCTCTTCACTCCCCAAAAGGTCTTCTCCTTACTGGAACTTAGCGGGAGCCATTTAAAAGGGATGGGAGGAAATATATATTATTATTGTATATTATTATTTCGTGAAGAGAGGTGAGGCTCTGCCTCCCCTGCCTCCCCTGACCGCACGTCCCTGAGCTCAGCTCACCAGCGCTGACACCGAGGGCGGCCTTTGAGTACTTGAATTTTGAGAGAGAGAGAGAGAGAGAGAGAGAGAGAGAGAGAGAGAGAGAGAGAGAATAAATAAACTTGAAAAGAACATCACAGATTTCTAATTTACGGAGGAAGGCTCTGGAGTTACTGTACCACATCCAATCCTTTCTAAAGTTTGCTTAGCAAGCCGGTGTTTTTCTCCAAGAGAATTTGTTTGATAGGGACACCATGGGGACCTCATGGTCATATTGTATTCATGACCTCCATTTCTATACAAATATTGCAGCCATTAAAAAGAAAGATGGCCCAGTGTGACAAGATTTATCACCAGAGTTCACTTGCTGCCATAAAGAATGTCCTCTATTAATGACAACAGCTGTTGACTTAATAACCCAAGGAAAGAGCATTACATTCTTTCCTGTTTCCCACAAACAGATGGGAAAGAATTGCAGGAGTGTTCAAACATATGGGAGAAGCATGCTGAAATCCATCAGCCTCCCTGGAGCAGTTAAGAATCTTAATATCATCACCGAATACAGATTGGTATTAGTAAATTTATTCTCAGTTTCACTCGGAGTATTTCTATTGTTTGAAAGCACTCAACGGGAGAAGGGAATAATTTTTTTTTCATAATCTGGTAAACTTTAGGAAGACTTAAACTGTCAGCCCTTCAAGATAGATCAGATTAAGAATCCAATGTCACGTAGGTCACTGCTGCCACTTTGACTGTAAAATTACAGCAGAGTGACGGATTCTTGCAACTTGGTGTTTTCTGAACTTTATAGTTTGCTTCCAGAAATTTCATTACCCAACCAGAATGTGATTAAATAATCAGGATAGAGAATAACAAAGTTGGAAGGAACTTTGAAGAGCAACAAAGATGATTAGGAGACTGGAGACTAAAACATATGAAGAACGGTTGCAGGAACTGGGTATGTCTAGCTTAAGAGAAAGAAGGACTAGGGGAGACATGATAGCAGTCTTCCAATATCTCAGGGGTTGCCACAAAGAAGAGGGAGTCAAATTATTCTCCAAAGCACCTGAGGGTAGAACAAGAAGCAATGGGTGGAAACTAATCAAGGAGAGAAGCAACTTAGAACTGAGGAGAAACTTCCTGACAGTTAGAACAATTAATCAGTGGAACAGCTTGCCTCCAGAAGTTGTGAATGCCCCAACACTGGAAGTCTTTAAGAAGATGCTGGATAGCCATCTGTCTGAAACGGTATAGGGTTTCCTGCCTAGGCAGGGGGTTGGACTAGAAGACCTCCAAGGTCACTTCAAACTCTACTATTGTATTGTATTGTATTGTTTCCTAGTCAAGCAGAAGTCTCTATAAATGGCTGTCCAGTCTCCTCTTAAAAATCTCCAGTGATAAAGCA
Source organism: Natrix helvetica (assembly GCF_964273705.1). Classification (NCBI taxonomy): domain Eukaryota; kingdom Metazoa; phylum Chordata; class Lepidosauria; order Squamata; family Natricidae; genus Natrix; species Natrix helvetica. The sequence goes on along the minus strand of NC_138552.1, from coordinate 284,362,884 downwards.
CCCACAACTTCTGAGGCAAGTGATTCCACTGATTAATTATTCTCACTGTCAGGAAATTTCTCCTTAGTTCTTGGTTGGCTCTCACCTTGAGAAGATTCCATCTGTTACTTCTTGGCTTACCCTCAGGTACTTTGGTGAATAAGTTGACTTATCTTCTTTATGACATCCCCTCGGATATTGGAAGACTGCTATCTTATCAAATCTAGTCATACCCAATTCCTGCAATAGTTCAACGTTTTCCCCTTCAGCCCTCTAACTATCTTGACTGTTCTTCTCTGCATTCTTTCTAGAGTCTCCATATCTTTTTTTGTGTGGTAACTCTCACAGTTCCTGTAGCTTCAACACCTTCTATCATTTCATCTCTGTTAGTGAGAATTAAGCCCAATATGGCTAATCCCCTTGTTCCCTTCTCTACTTTTTGGGAAAGAAAGTTGTCTGCTAGGTTTGTCAGGAATCTGTTTGATCTTCCACTTGATGCAGAGTTTGTTTCCCAGTTGATATCAGGGTAGTTAAAATCCCCTTGACCTTTTTCCTGCCTAAGCATGGGGTTGGACTACAAGGTTGGACTCCAAGGTCCCTTCCAACTCTGTCTTTTCTCTTCTCTTCTCTTCTCTTCTCTTCTCTTCTCTTCTCTTCTACTCTACTCTACTCTACTCTACTCTACTCTACTCTACTCTATTCTAATGTCTATTTTAATTTGATGCAGCATTCCAAATGTGGTCTTACCATAGCAGTATAGAATGGTACTTATATCTCATCTTGACACTATTCCTCTTTTGATGCAGTCGTGGACTGCATTGGCTATTTTGGCAGCTGCAGCACACTGCTGGCTCATGTTTAAGTAGTTGACCAACCTGTTGTATTGTGAATGGATGTTGCTTTTTCTTCTGGAACTACTGCATCTCTACTTAGGATGTTCTGGAGGGCTGGAGTTGGTTTGTGTGCTACAGTGATGTCATGTGATTCTAATAGTCTGTTGGCTATTGTATGTATGGCAATGTTATCCTTTTCATAGCTCGGGTTGTGGTGCTGTAGTGGATTGAGTGGTCAGGTGGTTTTTGATAAAACTGTAGATATCCATTTTGTTGGAAGAAGTCTCCTGCTTGGGTGGGAGGTTGGACTAGATGACATACAAGTCCCTTCCTTCCGACTCTGTTATTCTGTTCTTATACTGTTAAGTTGTATAGGCAGTCTCTTTTCCTCCCCCCCCCCCCCCCCCCCCCGCTGGTATTCTGGGTTGCTGCAATGCATTTGCATTTGTCTAAATCATATTTTTTTACACAGCTCCTCTTGTGGGAGGTTGAGCTGTTACTTTGGTAATGGAACATTTGGTTTGTGTGGGTTGCTTTCCGATAAGACTTGCATTTCTAATTCGCTGTTGTTTTCTCTGCTGATGTAATGGTATGTGAAAATAACCTTGAGGGATTGAGCCCAAAGACACTGTCAGATAAGAGGCAGCATCGCCTGCAGCTGGTTAGTGGGTGGGTCAAGAAGCTCAGAAGGGACTGTTCTTAATTTCTTAAAGGTAAAGGAGATAGGAGAATTGTACTTTCAGACTTGCAAGTTTCTGTTAGTGTAAGCTTACAATAAAGTATAAAAAGTGGACAATCATTTAAATGTGAGCCAGTGGTGTGCTGCAGCTGCCAAAAAAGCCAACACAGTTTTAGACTACATTAACAGAGGGACAGAAGTGTTAATGCCACTTTATAATGCCTTGGTATGGCCACACTTGGAATATTGCATCCAGTTTTGGTTGCCGAGGTGTAAAAAAAAATGTTGAGATTCTAGAAAGAGTTCAGAGAAGAGAAACAAAAACGATTAGGGGACTAAAGGCTAAAACATATAAACGGTTGCAGGAACTGGGTATGTCTAGTTTAATGAAAAGAAGGACTAGCGGAGACATGGTAGCAATGTTCCAATATCTCAGGGGTTGCCACAAAGAAGAGGGAGTCAAGATATTCTTCAAAGCACCAGAGGGCAGGACAAGAAACAATATGGAAACTAATCAAGGAGAGAAGCAACTTAGAACTAAGGAAAAACAGTTACAATTAATCAGTGGAACAACTTGAAGTTGTGAATGCTCCAACACTGGAAGTTTTTAAGAAGAGATTGGACAACCATTTGAACTGCCCCCCCTCCCAAATTAATCTTCTAACAACAGCCTGCTTAAGTTAGGAACTTTCATTTATGAGATTGATAAATAAAATTCATTTAAACTGCACCAAAATTAAAATTATAAATATGAAGCATTTATTCCAATTTATTAGCCAATTTATTAGTCCAGCTAATAAGTGTGTGTGTGTGTGTGTGTGTGTGTGTGTGTGTGTGTGTGTGTAAAGGTTCCCCTCGCACATATGTGCTACATGTTCCTGACTCTAGGGGGCGGTGCTCATCTCCGTTTCTAAGCTGAAGAACCAGCGCTGTCCGAAGACGTCTCCGTGGTCATGTGGCTGGCATGACTAAATGCCGAAGGTGCACAGAACACTGTTACCTTCTCACCAAAGGCTGTTCCTATTTTTCTACTTGCATTTTTACCTGCTTTCGAACTGCTATGTTGGCAGAAGCTGGGATAAGTAATGGGAGCTCATTCCATTAAGTGGTGCTAGGGAATGAAACCGCAGAACTTCCTTCTGATTGACAAGCTCAGTGTCTTAGCCACTGAGCCACCATGTCCCTTCATTCATATGTATGTATGTATGTATGTATGTATGTATGTATGTATGTATGTATGTATGTATGTATGTATGTATATGAAGCAGTATGCTCCCTCCCCATATTTGGGCACACCTGATGCTTTGGCAAAAGAAAAAAAAACACTTAAGTGCTCCCCTGGCTCAGCTGATTAGAGCTTTTGGTTTAGAGGTTAATACAACTGCCTAATATGTAAAAACAGCCCAAGTTCGAATCCCAGCAAAGGTATGGCTAGCTGATGAAAGCTAAATAGCTTGAAATAGATATATACTAGTCTCCATTCATTTATTTATCAGCAAAAATGTGTATGTGTGTATGTATGTATGTATGTATGTATGTATGTATGTATGTATGTATTTGTGTTACAACCCCTGGTATGCCTAGCTGATGAGAGCTAATTAGCTCGAAATAGATCTATGCTAGTCTCCCTTTATTTATTTATCAGTACAAATACAACACACACACACACACATATATATATATATATTCTCACTGAGTCTCAGATGCATGCCATATATTTTTCACTGTACAATAGGAAACATATCCAAGCTAAGTACTTTGCCCTAGTTTTGATTCAATGGAAGCTCTCTTCATTTACTTTGCTTAGGAAAAAGGAAGTAGTGGAACAACCATTCTTTATTTTGATGAATGACTGACTGTCATTTTCTTCCCCATAATCTCTCACTTTTTTTAATCAGATGTAGGCCCAAATCTACTAATGGACGCACGGAGGGCTGACAGCCAAACTTACAAGAGCATACTTTATACCAATATGTGATAATGAGTGGAATAATGAATGGATTCCCAGATTCTGTCAAACATACACACGAACTTAGAACAATGCAATCTGCACAAAGCAAAAACTACATAATTGGCCATGAGCTTTGATTAATTACTCCAAGGCAATAACTTTTCATGTTATTGACATTTTTTTCCAGCAGCTTTTTTTTACATTCCTTAATTACAACAGAAGGAAGGGAGACATCTTTGAATTATAGGACATGAGATGGATTGCAAGGAGAACAATAATCTGTCTTGGAGTAAATAAAGGCTGCCTTCCTTTCTGCACCGATGATCATCAAGCAGCAGCTTAGAAAAGGTGAGTCTACTTGGCAAGGGGATAAAAGAAGGGGGACTGAATTAAAAAGTGTAAAAGGCTGTGGGAGGCCACCCCGTTCATAGAAGAATGAAATATTTTGAGAAATATTTAAAAAGGCAGGCTAAAATATTTCCCCTAAAAGAGAAATAAAAAATCTTAAGCGAGACAGAAACTCAGAACTTCAACTCCCTGCCCCCAGTAGATATTTGGTGCTCATTGAGAAGGACTGGGTCAGCCTATCTACAAGACACAAGACCTCCAGCTCCAGGATGATGGGACTGAGAATATGACTCTTCAGGACATAATAGGATTAACCCACTACCTTCTAGCAGCAGAGTTCACTACATTGCACAATCCCCTAAGGACATTGCATCATCCTCTAAACTTCAACCAAACTTAGCTCAGACAATCTATAGAGCAAGCTATGACCCCTGCATAACCCCTACAATAGCCAAAAGAATACATGCTCTTGCACAGGAACAGGAAGCTCAAATGCAAAGCCCAAGAGAAGGTATAAAAACCGCTCACTCTCAATTCCATGTGGTCACCTGCACCAGAACCACTTGTGGTTCTTCTTCATTAATAAATCCTTTTTCCAATCAGCCTCCATTTTGTCTCCAGTTCCTTTTTCCCGGCTTGAAACTGAACCAGATGGATATTTCTTCCAACAGGGCTATCTTTGGAAGACCCACTAATTGTTACTAGAGACAGATGAAAATTCTGAGCTTCTATCCAAACAGTCCCCAGGATTGAAGGCTGATGGCATCAAACTAATTCATAGCTTTCAAATTTCTTGAACTTCAGTTAGATCCGTGTCCACATTCATCTTTTATGAAGCTGAATATGGATTGCATATAAGATTGAAAGTGTGGGAAACCCCCGCCCCAAAGAAGAGTAAAATATTTTTGGGAATATTAAAAGAGGCAGAATATTATATTTCCCCAAAGAAGAAATGGAGAAACATGTTCTTAGAGGCAGAAAGCAATCCCCAGTCTTTCTTAATAGCCCACAGCAGATGTCAATAATAAGGAGAATAAGGAGCTTATTGAAAGAGGAAGACAACTATCTAGATGACTCCATTCATAAGCAAAAACAAATACTGCCTTCTGTTGGACTTCTGTTGTCCATTCAAGACAGGATATTTCAAAACCCTTTACAGCAATGTTTGACAGCTAACAAAAGCCAAATAATAGGATTATAACAAGCAGCCCATCACCCAAAATCCAGTACAGAATATAAACCATCAGCCACAATGGCCCAATACCCTCTTTAGAAATACAAAGCCCATCCAAACTTTAAAGAAACTCGCTCTCTCAGCAAGCCGGTAGTAAACTGGTTAAGAACCCATCACTGATACAAAAATATACGTGGTAGCAAACACCTGACAAATAATCAATCTTCTTTTTACACGGAGAACTTAGCAATGAATACCAGACACAAGGAGAGAGATACACAAGGAGAGAGATACATAAGGAGAGAGATATATATGCCCTCTCATGGCCTCCTTTATATAGACAGCTTCTTACAGTTTCTTAAAGTGGCAATAACCCGGCTTCTTAAAGTGGCAATGGCTCTGGTGACTCTTCCTCATTTCATCAGCTTAAGTTGCAGCCTTACATTGGCTGGTCAGCTTTAAATTATCATTACCCTGACATGCTGGAATGAGTGTAAAAAATGGTCATAAGCAGAGGTGGGCTTCACATAATTTAACAACTGATTCACCTAGTGCAGAACCAAAAATGAGCATGTGTGCAAGCCTTCCATGCTTGTGCGTGGCTTCAAACCAGAGGTGGGTTCCTACCACTTTGAACCGGTTTGGCCAAATAGGTAGTAACTCAGGTGGACACATGACTGTACCGGTTCTATCCTGGGTGCCGCCATCTTTATTTTCTGTTTTGCACATGCGCAGAACAATCTTCATTGAAAAGAATGTAATTCCCTCCCCTCCCCCTTTTTTTAATGGTGTGCGTATGCGCAGACCTTTTTAAGTGCAAATGTGCATGTGTGCGATCTGCAAAATTTTTCGGGCACCGAACTAGTAGTAATGCCAGCATGAACCCACCCTTGCTTCAAACACATGGTGATTTCATGTGCGCGTCTTCCAGCACACCTTCACAGACAGCCACGGTGAGTAGAGCGGGCAAGGCATGGAAATTGGCTGGACTGTGTGGGTGGGTTGAGCGAGCCAGAGAGTGAGATATATATAGGATGGGATGGCATAGGAGCAAGTGGGCAGGCCTAGCCGGTGGTCGGAACTACCAGTATGGGTGAACTAGTTCAAACCGGCCGCAGCCCACTTCTGGTCATAAGCCACTATTTTCAGTGCCGTTGTAACTTGGAATGGTCATTAAACAAACTTTTCTAAGTCGAGGGCTATCTGTAGGGATGAATAAATTTGTCCGTTTAGTCAGAAAATTTCTTCCCCTCTCTTTCTTTAGGCTAATATTAATAATAATAATATTTAATGCTTCTAGACCGCCCCCTCTCCCGAAAGGGACTCGGGGCGGTGTACAGTTCATACAAAATATAACAAGATACAATAAAATTAAATTAAATATGTACAGTTGACAATTGACATGGAGGAGGTTAAAATGTAGTTAAAAGAACTGTACAAAGCAGATATAAAATAAATTCAAACCCCTAAAAACAAATACAGTAAATTAAAAAAACCCTAAAATAACCAGATATAATACATTTGCCAGGAGGGACAGTTGAATTATGCCAGGCCTGCCAGTCGGAACAGGTGGGTCTTCAGTTTTTGCCGGAAGGAGCGGAGGTCAGAAGTGGTTCTAATGTCGGGGGGGAGGTCATTCCAGAGGGTTGGGCCCATCACAGAGAAGGCCCTACTCCTCGGTGTCGCCCGCTGGCATTGCCTAGTGGACAGCACCAGGAGAAGCCCCTCCCTGTGTGAGCGTATTGGCCGCAGGGATGTATGTGGGAGGATGCGATCCCGCAAGTAACTAGGTCCCGTGCCATGGAGCGCTTTAAAGATGGTAATCAGCACCTTGAAACGCACCCGGAAAACCACAGGCAGCCAGTGCAGCTCGCGCAGGAGAGGTGTTACGTGGGAGTACCTCGTACTCCCCATCACAGCCCGCGCGGCTGCGTTCTGAACTAACTGCAGTCTCCGGGCGCGTCCCAAGGGCAGCCCCATGTAGAGAGTGTTGCAGTAATCCAGGCGGTACGTCACCAGCGCATGAGTGACCGTGCGTAGGGCATCCCGGTCCAGTAGGGGGCGCAATTGGCGCACCAGGCGAACCTGGTGGAACGCCCCCCTTGCCACGGCTGCCACATGGTCCTCCATTGACAGCCGGGCATCAAGGAGGACGCCCAAATTGCGCGCCCGTTCCACAGGGGGCAATTGTTCGCCCCCTATGGCCAGCGAAGGGATCAGCTGGCTGAACTGAGGTGCCGGTAGCCACAGCCACTCAGTCTTGGAGGGGTTGAGTTTAAGTCTGTTGTCCCCCATCCAGACCCCGACGGCCTCCAAACACCGGGACATCACTTCCACAGCCTCGTTGGGGTGGTTTGGAGTTGAAATATACAGCTGAGTATCATCAGCGTAGAGGTGATACTCAACCCCAAAACCACGGATGATCTCACCCAGCGGCTTCACATATGTGTTGAACAGGAGAGGCGAGAGGACCGACCCCTGTGGCACTCCACAAGTGAGTGGCCTCGGGGTCGACCTCTGTCCCCCTGTCAACACACATTGCCTCCGGTCGGAGAGGTAGGAGCCAAACCACCGCAAAACGGTACCTCCAACTCCTATCCCCCCCAACCGGCGCAATAGGATACCATGGTCGATGGTATCAAAAGCCGCCGAGAGGTCTAATAGGACCAGGATAGAGGAACAACCTCTATCTCTGGCCCTCCAGAGATCATCAACCAACGCGACCAAGGCTGTCTCTGTGCTGTGCCCGGGTCGGAAGCCGGACTGGCGTGAGTCTAGATACTCGGATTCGTCAAGGTGTCGTGGAAACTGCTGCGCCACCACATTCTCTACAACCTTCGCTAGAAACGGAAGGTTGGAGACTGGACGATAATTAGCTAGCTCCATTGGGTCGAGTGAAGGCCTCTTAAGCAAGGGCCTCACCACCGCCTCTTTCAAGGCGGTTGGTAAGGATCCCTCACCCAATGAGGCATTCACCAGGCCCAGAAGCCAGCCTCGGGTCACCTCCCAAGATGCCAGTACCAACCAGGAGGGACACGGGTCCATTAAACATGTGGTGGGTCGCAGCCATCCACGCAACCTATCTAAATCCTCGGGGGCAACAGAATCAAACTCCTCCCAGGATGGTCTCACAAGACTCGCTGTTGGCGGCCCGTCTGGTCCACTGAGTGGGGCCCATCCACTCCGGATCTGAGCGACTTTGTCCTGCAGATATTCCCCAAATTCCTCTGCTCTGCCCTGTAAGGGTGCCCCCTGTGTCCTCTGTGACAAGAGGGAGCGGGTCACCCTAAACAGGGCGGCAGGGCGGTTATCCGCGGACGCAATAAGGGTGGCGCAATATCTACGTTTGGCCACCCTTAATACCACAAGGTAGGTCCGCAAGTAGGATCTTACCTGTGTTCAATCAGATTCGGAGCGTGAGGACCTCCACCTGCTCTCTAGACGTCTCCTGTGGCGCTTCATCACCCTCAGCTCCTTGGTATACCAAGGAGCCCGGGTGGGTCGCTGCCACAGGAGAGGTCGCAAAGGCGCAACCCGGTCCAAGGCCCCAGTCGCCGCCCTATTCCAGGCGGCCGCTAGGTCCTCCGACCGAGCGCAGGTCAGGGCTACAGGTAATGGCCCAAGCTCCGTCTGGAACCTATCCGGCTCCATCAGGTGCTTGGGGCGGTACCAGCGTGGACCGTCTGGTCCCGCCTCCTCGCGGTGGGGGGTAGCGCCAGGGAAGTCAAGCCGGAGACATGAGTGATCTGACCATGACAGGGGTGTAACAGTAAAATCCCCTCTACCCAGATCACTCGTCCACTGCTCAGATACAAAAACAAGGTCCAATGTGTGGCCTCCTTCGTGTGTGGGGCCCTGAATTAACTGGGTCAGGCCCATGGCTGTCATGGAAGCCATGAACTCCCGAGCTACCTCAGATGCTGCTCCCGTCGACAGCAGGTTGAAATCCCCCATAACCACAAGCCTGGGGATCTCAACCGCCGTCTCCGAGATCAGCTCGAGGAGCTCGGGCAGGGCTGCTGATGTATAGCGAGGAGCCAAGTATACAATCAGCAAACCCAACTGCCTCCCTGGGCCCCATTTCACACCAAGGGACTCACACCCGGATATCTGAGGAACAGTGAACTCCCTCGGGTTCCAATCTATTTCTCCTTTCCTCTTCATTGTAAAGAATAATATTCAAACCCTGAGCGGCGAGCGAGGCAAATGTTCTTTCTGTGCCTCTTAGGACTCGCAATATGGTGCTGCTGCTTTTGATTCAAAACTCTGCCAGCGTTTGCAAACTGTGAAAATATTCAGAGCTTCATTAAACATCTTTTAAAGTATGTAAATGCATGTTTTAAAGCCTGGGAGCCCTGGCATATTTGCAAATAAAAAATGCAATCAATCATTAATATAGAAATAAAATGATATTTTGGTCGGGTGTCTCATAAACATCTCCCCTTCTCTGATCTTCATGAGCAACATTAAAAGCCTTCTGGCTCATAAGGGTGAATCTTTTATTCCCTTTCAGCTTTTTATAAAAAACTTTTTCTAGCCCGCTATCAGCCTAAAATGTAAACACAAGGGCTGGGTAATGTTTCACAGGGGTTTTACCAAGGTTTTGAGCACAGCACTGCCAAACTTTCATAGTTGGAAAACTTTCCAGTCTTGAGTTGAAATCTTATTTTTGGTAACTTTAATCTATTCTCCTATCTGCCTTGTCCTCTGGACATTTTGTTTAATGTATATTCATTTGCAAAAAAAAAAAAAAAAACCCTCTTTCTCTAATACAATTTATGGGTATCATTTTCAAGAATGTACTGTATTTTTTAGAGTATAAGAAGCACCTTTTTCCCTCAAAAAAGAGGCTGAAAATCTGGGTGCGTCTTATACACTGAATGCAGCATTTTTGCCCCCCGAAACCCTGCCCCCTTCACCAAAATGGCCATGCATAACTTTTACGAGGCTTTCAGAGAGCTCCTGAGGGCTGGGGAGGGCAGAAGTGAGCAAACAACAGCCATTTGTTTTGCTCAATTTTATCCCCTTAGCCCCCAGGAGCACTCTATAAGCTTCCTAAAGGCTATCCATGCCCTCTTTTTTTAAAAACAAAAAACGGGCCCGTTTTTGTGAAAATAGGGTCATTTTTTCCTCATTTTTGCCCCCCCCCCTAAGAGCACTCTGCAAGCCCCCAAAGGCTATTCATGCCTTTTTTTGGGGGGGGGGGCGGAAATAGGCCTGTTTTCACAAAAATAGGCTGTTTTGGAGAGGTTTGCAGAGTGCAAAAACTTTTTTTTAAATTTGCCTCTTCAAAACCTTGGTGCGTCTTATACTCCAGTACGTCATATGCTCCGAAAAATATGGTAGATCTTTATACATACCGATTTTCCTAATGTACATATTGCACCCCCAAAGGCAGGAAAGGTATTAAATGTCACCGGGGTGAGATTCAACAATTTTAGCAACCGGTTCTCTGCCTGGTTGCTGGGTGGCTGTGGCCTACTCAGCCTCCTGAAACACAGCAGAGTGGGGTGTTTCTGCTTTCCCCAGCTCCGGAGGCTTTTCTTGAGCCTCTGGGATGGCTAAAATGGCTTCCCCAGACTCCGGAGACCCTCTGGAGGCAGGAAACAGGCCTGTTTCTGGAATTCCAGAACCTCCAGAAGGCCTGTTTTTCACCTTCCCCAGGATCCAGAAGCTTTTCTCAACCCTCTGGAAGGGTGAAAATGGCCTCCCCCAGGCTCCAGAGGGCCTCTGGAGGCTGGAAATGGACCCATTTCCAGACTTCCAGAACTTCTAGGAGGCCCATTTTCCCCCCTCCCAGAGCCTCCACGTAGTCCCTGCAATTACCTGGCATTCAAAACAGGCTGTGTGGAGACTCCTGGGAGGAGCGGGGCAGGTTAGGCAGATCAAAAATAGCAATAGACTTTCTTCTTCGCACTTATAAATGAAATTTGCCTTTTGAAACTACCTGTGAAGAAATTCCTGGCTTTATATTACTACTCCCCCCTGAAGGACTCCTGGAGCTCCTCCTGTTATGTGGTCTTTCTGGATTTGGATTATTTGATTTTCTTTTTCTTTTTTTTGGCTTGGAACTGTGATTGAGGATTAACTTTCACTTTTGGACTTCTCTGTCTTCTCGGACTCACCCAGCTGCAGGCTCCACAGACGCCATTTCTTTTGCAAAAGATTTACAGTCATCTCTGAACTCAGACAAATGGGGCCCAGAAAACCACCTTCAGGCAAGGCAGCCTCGGCACCTACCTCCTCTACATCCAGCCCAACGACTCAACAGACAAAAATTCCATCATTTTTACAAAAAGAAGGGACTGGAGAGAGTTCAAAAGATTTATCTGTTATCCAAATGTTCCAGGCTCTTATGAAGGGACAAAATGAGTTGAAAAAAGAGGTGGCAGGTTTTAAAGAAGAGCTCAGAGGTATACAGCAGCAAACAACAGAAAATAAACAAAGAATTGGTGTGCTGGAGGAGGGTGCAGTTGGGCTGGGGGAGGAGGTTAAGGCAGTCCTGAAGGGGAATAGAGAATTGGAAAATTTTATGGTAAAGATAGAACTTGAAAGAATGTCCTTTTTTCTCAGATTCCAGAACCTACCGGAGACAGAAGATGAAGATCTTAAGGATATTATGAGTACAATCTTAGCAGAATATATTAAGAGAGATAAAGAACAGTTGTGGTGGGATATGGATCTGGTTTACAGGATCAATTCAGCATATGCCAGAACACATAATGTTCCAAGGGAAGTACATGTTAAATTTCTTAGGAAGACCATGAGGGATGAGGTGCTAGGGGCCAAAGGGGGGGACCACTAAAATATAAAGACAAAGAAATTACCATTCTTAAGCAAATTCCGAAAAAAATAAGAGATAAGAGGAGGAAGTATTCCTCCTTATCAAAGAAATTATATAATAAAGGAATTTGGTTTAGATGGTTATTGCCAGAAGGAATGTTGATCTTCTGGGAGGGAAATAGAATTAGAATTAATACAGTTGTGGAGGCAGAGGCCTTCATTAAAAAACATAGTGCCCTCCTAGAAGACGAAAATATAAGAGGTAGTGAAAAAGGTGACAATACACAAGATATGAGGGAGGGAGCGGCTGTGGCTCCGCCAGGGGACAGCGGGGGAGGGAACAATATTGGAAAGACTCAGGTCACAAAAATAAATGTATTTGAAATATCATTGTAATTGTTGATACATTAGAAAGTGGCAAAAGAGATGATTGAACACATGGTTGATACAATGTGTAACAAGATGCTGTTTCGTCTTATCTTTTATCTTTTGTTTTTTCTTTTCTGTAAAAGTTGTGAGATTTGGAGAGATTTCTACCTCTAGCACGATGGAGCTGCCAAAATTTTTGTATATCCACTTACCCTTTCCCATAAATGTTTAAAAATCAATAAAATTCTTTTTTAAAAAAATAGCAATAGACTTATATACCACTTCATAGCCCTCTCTAAGCAGTTTACAGAGTCATCACACTGACCCCAACAATCTGGATTTTCACTTTACCAACCTCTGAAAGATGGAAATTTGAGTCAACCTTGAGCCGGTCAAGATCGAACTCTTGACAATGGGCAGAGTCAGTCTGCAATACTGCATTCTGACCATTGCGCCACCACAGCTCTATTACGAAATGATGGCACATAATCAGTCAATCAATTCTGACAAATTGTAAATCTCTAAATTGGCTTATATAAATACTTTTTTAAAAAAAAAAACAGCCCTGCTGCACCTGCATAAAACAACTGTTATATTGGAAAAAAACAAAACAAAGCTAACTTTCTTCTGGCACGCTAATTCTCTGCTTCAAGGAATTTCTTTATTAATTGTTGAATATGTGAACAAACATACCTCATTCTAGGCCTAGTTTGGATATTTTTAACCATTCATTTTGGCTATTTTTTCCTGCTGAATCTTGCCCAATTCTCATGTAAGAAGTTAGCACCCACCTCTCTTCTAGAAAATGAAATATTTTAGGAAATATTAAAGGGAAGAATATTTTCCCCTAAACGAGAGGAAGAAACTCATCCCCCCCCTACTTTTGTCAATGGGCCATTAAGGCCTGGGCCAGAGAAACATGTTTTTAGGCAGGAAACATGCTCATTCTGAATAGCCCCCACCTTTGGCAATGCGACATTAAGGCCAGAGCCAGTCTACTCTACATTACAAAGATCTATAGCTAAAATCATAATAGGAATCCCAAAGCCCTTTCATTACAGCACCACCCAGCAAGGCTCAACCAAACTTGGACTCAAAGCACAACCTACAGAGTTGCCCCTGCATGGCCCCATGGGTGTCTGACAGCCAATCAGAGTGCATTTCTTGCACAGGAGCAGAAGGCCCCAGGGCATGGCCCAACAGAGGGGCATAAAACCCAGCAAGCCATCCCCTTTTTCTTCTTTAACATCATTGAGACATGTAATCCCCCTTTTCTGTTCAGGAACTCAAGCCATGTGATCCTGTCCACCGTTAAAACCATCTTTCCAAGCAGTCTCCATGTTTCTAGTGTCTTTTTCCCCACTTGGAACTGAACCCAGAAGGAGATTTCTTCCAACATTCAGAGACTGTCTGGACAAGTCTCGGAAATTTTTTTGGTCAGGTTATTCAGAAGTGGTGTGCCATTGCTTCTTTCCTGGGCTGAGAGAAAGTGTCTGGCTTTATGCCTAAGGCAGGACTAGAAATCCCAGCCTCCTGCTTTTTAGCCTCATATGTCAACCACTACACCAAACTGGTTCTCAATTTTGGCCACTCGGTATTATAAAACATTTGAAACATCACAAATGCTACTTGACGTCTAAATATAATTTCCAGCAACTTGAATACATGATTTCAAAATAACCTTTCCCAGTGAAGCAGCTAGAATTACAGCCTAGAATCTCATGCTCTTCAAGGTGTTAGTAATAAGAGCCATTTTTCTCTCAGAATTTATAAAATGTCATATTTCTTACAAAGGACTCAGGATCACAAAAGATTTCTTTGAACTTTTTAAAAATATCCATTTACCTCCCAGGGGTTAAACAGTTGCTCTGAAGCAATTTCTGCAAGAGGACGTGAGAGCTATTCAGTAATGGTTTTTCCCCCCCAGTTTGTATCCATTTGTCTCACAAAGAAAAGTGAAAAGGCCAACTACCATTTTAAAAAGACATTTTCAAAATCCCCCTTTTTAAAAGAGGCTTTAATGTCTTTGAATCCTTTTCTGGAGTTTGCAAAAGAATGCAAGGGGAAAAATAGAGGTAGAATTTGAAATGGAAACTTTGCTGAAGCTACAAGTGAGGTTGTGACTCAATAATCAAGGAGATTTGCTTTCAAAAAACCAAGAAGTGGGCCAAACATAGAAATTCTGCATAAAATTGTACCATCAAGAAAGTGTAAAAGATAATACTAAAACGTCTGGCTGTGATAATTTTGTGAAACTTCAAATTATTATAATCTACTCACTCCTTAATTAGAATAGAATAGAATAGAATAGAATAGAATAGAATAGAATAGAATTCTTTATTGGCCAAGTGTGATTGGACACACAAGGAATTTGTCTTTGGTGCATATGCTCTCAGTGTACATAAAAAGACAAGATACATTCGTCAAGAATCATAAGATACAACACTTAATGATAGTCATAGGGTACAAATAAGCCATCAGGAAACAATCAATATCAATATAAATCATAAGGATACAAGCAACAAAGTTACAGTCCTGCAGTCATAAGTGGGAGGAGATGGGTGATAAGAACAATGAGACTGTCAGGGGAAATTTCACCCTGAGCTAATGAGGTGTAGACCGTCGGCTTTTCCAAACAGCATATCTTCAAGAAGCGAAAGTAAGATCCAATAACAAGTTCCAATCAAAACAAACTTTTAATATGAAAATAAGAAAAATAAACAAATCTATCTAATTGTTACATTTTGGTAAGAGCAAATTATCGTCCACCTTCTTGGCAGACAAACAAAGATCAAAAGGGAAGAAGTCTCTGGAATGTGTGATGTATATGAAACGTGTTAAGCATGCGCAGTAAATCATTGCTGATAAGGCCTATGACCTGCGCAGTAACTCATCAGTTCGGCTAGCAAACAATTAACGCAGTGACAGAGAAGACTAATACTAATAGTAATTGCAGTCTTAGTGAATGGTTTGACAGTGGTGACGGAATTATTTGTTTAGCAGAGTGATGGCCTTTGGAGAAAAAACTGTTCTTGTGTTTAGTTGTCTTGGTGTGCAGTGCTCTATAGCGTCTTAATTAGCATTCTTTCAGGTAAAGAAAGGTGAAGGTAAAGATTTCCCCTGACCAGTTGTGTCCAACTCTAAGAGACAGTGCTCATCTCTGTTTCCTAACAGAGGGAGCCCATCTTGTCCAAAGATGCTGCCACTGTCATTTGGCCACATAACTGTATGCCAAGGAGCATAGAACTCTGTTGTGGCCCAGCAGGAGCCGTTGGAGCTGCTACCAGACTCCGACAGCGAGGGTCCCTATGAGTCAGCTCTGGAGGATGTGGAGGACTCTGGGCAGGGTTCTGACTCCAAGCAGGGATCAGAGAGGCTGGTCGGCCACCAGGAGGTGCCTGAGGCATGGAGCAGTGGTGAAAGCCAAAGGAAGGGGGCTCCTGATGTCATGCCTTGGAGCAGTGGGGAGGAGTAACGGGACAGCGAGTCAGACATCAGCAGTGAGTTATTAAATGCTCGTTACCGGCACGCTAAGCGGCGTCAGGAGCAATTGCGCAATTACTGGAGGTAATTGCACTCAGCTGATGATCATTAGACTCCTCTCCAGACTATAAAAGAACGGCTTGTGCATACGCCTTTTTGCAGAAGTCAACGCAGGAATTATTGTGGGAGTACAGTCTTGTGAGCGTGGCAGGCTGGATAGCTGCTATTGCGTATCAGTGCCGGAGGGTTCTGATGGTCGAGTTGTGTTGGACTGCTGCCAAGGATCTGTCTGTCTGTGCAATAAACCTCGTGAAGTATCTTTGGCTCGGAGTGTGTCTGTGATTGCAGGGGAAGAGGGGGGTCAGAACAGAACTCTATTATCCTCCTACCAAAGTAGCACTGCTGTGGCCCACCAGTGGCCAGTGGAGCTGCCAGCAGATTCAGACAGTGAGGAGGTTGGGGAGGAACATGGACCAGTCCTGGAGTCTGGGGAAGGCTCTAATGAGGGCTTTGCGTCAGAGGCAGAGATTGAGCCAGGGCCGTATAACAGTTATCAGCTGCCTTTGGAGTCAGACATCAATGAGGCAGATGAACAGCTGGAGCCTGTTCCCAGTATGCGCATGCACAGAGTTGCCAGATGAAGGGAACAGCTAAGTATTAAATCCTCGAGGCTACGAGGCCATTGACTATCATTGCCGGCCCCTGATTGGTTGAGATGTGAGCAGCCAGCTGGCGGGAGAATGCAGCCATTCTATTGGTTCAGCGTCTGACAGCTCTAGTATAAAAGGGCTGTCAGCTGTCAAATGTTGCTGTTTGCCGGTTCAAGGTTTGCCTTATATTTTGCCATGTTAAACTGTTAATAAAGGTTGTGTTAGTTTCAACCTGCCTTGCCTCAGTTCCTGCCTGCCTCGTTCTCCCTACAGAACTCTGGCAATGAAGGTGGGATTGGGACTGAGGTAAAGGAAAAGCAAAGTCACTAATAAGAGCTGCGTCAAGTCACAACCGACGAGACATCGCTCCAAGGCTAATTCCTCAATTCCATCCTTCTAAGGATGGCTAATCTACTGGCATTCATGGCATTCAGACCGCCCACTGAAACATGGGACGCCTACCTTGAGCGGTTTGAGTGCTTCCTGGAGGCAAACGACTTCACCGGTTTCTCCAGTGGCCATAAAAGAGGATATTTTCTCAGCACATGTGGCCACAAGATGTTTGGAACAGCTAGGGCTTTAGCAGCCCCTCAATCCATCCATTCGATGCGTTGGGAGACTCTTTTGAAGAAACTTAAAAATCATTACTCTCCAACTCCCTCGCGCATAGCCAGATTGTTCTGTAGGGAGAATGAGG
This sequence comes from Natrix helvetica, assembly GCF_964273705.1. Taxonomy (NCBI): domain Eukaryota; kingdom Metazoa; phylum Chordata; class Lepidosauria; order Squamata; family Natricidae; genus Natrix; species Natrix helvetica. The sequence goes on along the minus strand of NC_138552.1, from coordinate 284,345,938 downwards.
CAGACAGGGACTGAGGCAAGGCAGGTAGAAGCTAACACAACCTTTATTAACAGTGACAAACAGCTGGTGTATAGCGGAAGTCAGGGAGGTGGGTTTGAGTGGGAGGTGGGTGAGGGTTAGGGTGGAGGGTGGGGTAATATATATGCATAATTAACCTAGGAGATGGGATTAATGAAATATTGTTACTTTAAGAGAAATTTATATCATGATTTATATATGTTTAATTACTTTAGAAGATGGGATTAATGGGCTATTGCTACTCTAAGAGAAACTTATATTATGATTGTTGGGTGGTGAGGGGGTACAATATCTGAATGAGTAATTTACCTTAAGATGGGGGGAGGGGAGGAGGTACAGTATTTGGTACAATATTTGAATGAGAAATTTTTTTAAGTTGGGGGGAGGGGAGGGGACATAGTATTTGTATGTGATTTACATTATATGGAGGGGGGTAAAAAGGGGGAAAATTTGTTTGTATAAAACTTTTTCAATAAAAAAAAAAGGAAGAAAAAAAAAACAGTGACAAACAGCTCATAAGTATGGCAAATCTCGGACCGGCAAACAGCAGCAAAAGACAGCTGACAGCTCTTTTATAGTCGAGTTGTCAGGCATGTAACCAATGAGGTAGTTGGATTCTCCCGCCGGCAGGCTGCTGCGTCTTAGCCAATCAGGAGTCAGCAATGCAAGTCTGTGGCAGGGAAAGTTCAGTACATAACACAGACGTTATGCTTTTAGGCAGAGGACCCAGAGAGAAGGGGAATCTGTGAGCGATTACATGGCTTTCCTCAGAACAGTGGCCCTGCACTGTGACTTTCCTGTGCTGGACGATGCCCTGTTAGAACAGCTGGTCTGTGGTATCAAAGACTTCAGACTTCAGCGACGCTTGCAGGCATGAAAAGAGCTGAGCCTTCAGACAGCCGTGGATGAAGCCACGTCATATGAAATGTCGGACAAATCCACCGCAGAAATTCAGAGATTCCTGCCACCGGTCACCCATGCCAGCAGGGGCCATGCTGTCCACCACGAAGAAGATGACGAAGAAGACTTCTTGGACGAGGAAGAAGAGATTAGCCACCTCAAACTGGTCACCAGAAAAAAACAGACTCAGGCTGATTTTTTACCTCAGGCGGGTTGCCTGAGTTGTGGGGGGAACCATGCAAGGTCAGTCTGCAGATTCAAAGCTGCAATATGCCGTCGGTGTGACAGGAAAGGACATTTAGCCAAGGTCTGCAGAGCGGCCATGCCAATCGGTTAACCACCTCTGGAGCGCGCTTTGTCTAGACAATTCGCAAAAAGACTTCCCAAACACCGTGAAGACTGCTTTGCCATCGCAGGTGACCAGCAGCACCCTGATTGGGCTATCAGCCCTAACCAAGCCTACCCATAAGACATACCTGACTGTGTGCATAAAGGGAGAGCCCTGCAAGATGGAAGTGGACACTGGCTCTTCCAAATCTCTGGTCTCTTGGGCTACTATCAAAACTATAGTGCCCAGCCTGACCAAAGCTCAACTCAGGCAGTGCCCACTTCGCCTCAGAGGCTATCAAGGGCAGCCAATACCCATTGTGGGTTGCGGCACATTCACCATAGCCAGCAATAACTTCCTGGGGCCTCTTCCCCTCATTATTGTAGGTGTCCATCTGCCCAGCCTCCTGGGGCTTGACTGGTTCTCCGCATTGGGGCTCAACGTCTTCAGCATCTACTCCGTTGTTCCAGATTCCTTCGCTGTGCTGGCCAGTAAGTTCATGGACATATTTAACAACAAGTTGGTAAATATAATGGGACCCCCATTTCTTTTAACTTGGACCCCCAGGTGGCACCAATATGTCTAAAACCCAGGAGAGTGCCTTTTGCTCTTCGGCCCAAAGTAGATTTAGAGCTAGATAAATTAATAGCACAAGGAGTGCTCGAAGCAGTAGCCACTCCCCCTGAGAGACCCCCATAGTAATACTTATTAAGCAGCATGGTAGTATTAGAATTTGTGGGGATTTTAAATGCACCATTAATAAAGGGTTGCAAGCCAACCCTTACCCAGTTCCAGTGGTTCAACATCTGCTCCATTCCTTGGGCCAGGGAAAGATTTTTGCCAAGTTAGACTTGGCACAAGTGTACCAACAGCTCCTGGTAGACGAAGCCACTGCCATGGCTCAAACCATCGTAATGCACTGGGGAGCTTTCAAATGTAAATGCTTGCAATTGGTGTCAGTGTAGCCCCGGGTATTTTCCAGAGCCTAATGGAGCGGATGCTCCAGGGGCTGCCAAGGGTGGTTCCCTATTTTGACGACGTGTTTATATCCGCTTTGGATCAAGCTGAGCTCGTCGATAAATTAAGAGCAGTCCTGACCCGTTTCCGCCAAGTGGGGCTGAAACTCAAACAAGAAAAGTGTAGGATAGGGGTCCCCAGTGTAGAATTTTGGGGGTATCTAGTTGATTCCAAAGGCATCCACCCTACTCCGTCTAAGGTAGAGGCAATTAAGAAAGCCCCCACGCCCTCCTCTAAGGCCGAACTGCAAGCCTTTCTAGGGCTGCTTAATTTTTACCCTATTTTTTTACCCCATAAGGCATCTTTGGCAGAGCCTCTTCATAGGCTCCTGGACTCCAAGATGCCCTGGCATTGGGGGTCTAAGGAAGCCCAAGCCTTTAGGGCAGTTAAGGATGTCCTTACATCCAAATCTTTATTAATGCAATACAGTGATCACCTCCCATTAACTTTGGCATGCGATGCATCGCCTTATGGCATTGGGGCCGTTCTTAGCCACATTCTACCTAATGGCTCAGAAGCCCCAATTGCCTATTATTTGTGCATGCTCTCAGCAGCTGAAATAAATTACAGTCAGCTGGATAAGGAGGGCCTAGCTGCTGTAGCAGGGGTAAAGCGGTTTCACGATTACGTTTATGGTCATTTTTTCACTTAGCGACCAACCATAAACCCCTCGTGGGTCTTCTGGCAGGGGATCACCAGACTCCTCAGATTTTGTCTCCAAGAATGTCCAGATGGACAGACTTTTAGTGACATATAATTATCAGCTACAATATAGACCAGGAAAAAACTTGGGGCACGTGATACCCTCAGTCGCTGGCCTCTACCAGCGCCTGGTTTGGACCCTGCTCCTACAGTTTCGGTCCTCTTAATTGAAGAGTTGGCCATGCCAGTATCCGCCCAGGATATTGCCAGGCTCTCTGCCACAGACCCCATTTTGGCCCAAGTTTTGGACTGTGTGCGCAGGGGCTGGCCACAGGGGCCAGTAGGTCCTGAGTTTCACCCCTATTATATATGGCAGCATGAGCTGTCCGTCCTTAATGGGTGCCTGTTATGTGGCAATAGGGTGGTAGCTCCCCCAAAGCTTAGGTCACCAATTTTAGGTTGCTTGCACAATGCTCACATGGGCATTGTGCACATGAAGGTTTTGGGCCGAAACTAGGTGTGGTGGCCCAAGATTGACCAGGAAATAGAAATCTGGGTAGCCACCTGCCAGCAGTGCCAGCAATCTGGACCGGCTCGCCCTTCTGTGCCCATCAGGGAATGGGACATGCCCCGGGCTCCATGGGCACAAGTCCATTTGGATTTCGGCGGCCCCTTCTTAGGGCAGAACTTCTTGGTCCTCGTAGATGCCTACTTGGAGTGGGTGGAGCTCCACCACTTCGGAGGCCGTAATTAGGGTGCTGGGGAGGCTATTCGCGACCCATGGGTTGCCTGACATGATGGTGACTGACAATGGGCCCCAGTTTATGCCAGCAACCTTCCAGATGTTTTTAGGCCATCATGGCATATGACATGCCCCGACGGCCCCGTTCCACCTGGCCAGAAATGGCCTGGCAGAACGAACCTTCCAGTCAGCTAAGGAGGCATTGGGCCGCCTGGGGCCAGGGAATTGGCACAACAAACAGTCCCAATACCTCCTGGCACAGCATACAACCCCATGCCCAGTCAACAAGCAAAGTCCCGCAGAACGGCTTATGGGTCGTCAATTCCGGACAACCCTGGACCGACTACACCCTGGTTATGCAGCAGAGAAAAGCCCCCTTGCAGGTGACTCCACACGGGCCTTTAATGTAGGAGACCCAGTCTACGCCTAAAACTATGGGGCCAAACCAAAGTGGCTTTCCAGACAAATCACGCAACTAACTGGACCCTACTCTTATAGGGTCCAGCTCAGTGATGGGCGAATGTGGCGCTGACACATCAACCAGCTCAGACGGCGAGCTACCAGAGCAGCAGACCAGCACCAGGTGCAGAGCCAATCCTGCCCCAGGGAACTAATATCGACAGAGGCTGCTCCAGTACAAACAGAGCCGCATGCAACACCCCCCACTGATGTGTTCTTGTCGCCAGGCTTACCTGAGAATCTGAGAAGTCCCGTTGCGTTCAAGTTTCCCGCTGACTCAGCTGCGCAGTCTCCTGATGTTCCACAGGACTCTCCACCAGCTTCTCCTCCTTTGGCCACCGCCCCTGAACTAAGACGATCGGGACGGAGCTGACGCCGGCCAGCGTACTTGGCTGACTACGCATGTGCTAACTGGGAGGAGAGGGGTGTTAAGTCCTCGAGGCTACGAGGCCATTGACTATCATTGCCAGCCCCTAATTGGTTGAGACACGAGCAGCCAGCTGGTGGGAGAATGCAGCCATTCTATTGGTTCAGTGTCTGACAGCTCTAGTATAAAAGGACTGTCAGCTGTCAAATGTTGCTGTTTGCCAGTTCAAGGTTTGCCTTACATTTTGCCATGTTAAACTGTTAATAAAGGTTGTGTTAGCTTCAACCTGCCTTGCCTCAGTTCCTGCCTGCCTTGTTCTCCCTACAGAACAGGGAACAAGGGCCGACCTGGGAGTAAGGTCACAGGTGGATGGTGAATGGCCCCTCCCATAGGGAATAAAAGAGGAGCGAAAGGGGAGAGTTGTTTGCAGGAAACAATTACTCCATTTTTGCATTCTTGCCAAGTATTGCAGGCATCTGAAAGATATCTGTCTGGCCAATCTCCAAGCCTAAAAAAGGTCAGTAATTGTGAACTATCTTGAAAGACTGTGGGAAAGGAAAGACTTTGCTGGAGAGGAATTCACTGTAAATTAAGTAAGAGGGGTTTATCGGGATGAGGACGGTTTCGTGCTGCTGGGGAAGCCTAGGTCACAACAAGTACCTATTTATCTACTTGCATTTGCATGCTTTCAAACTGCTAGGTTGGCAGGAGCTGAGACAGGAACAGGAGCTCACCCCATCATGCAGTTCTTGGGTCTCGAATTGCCAACTTTTTGGTCAACAAGCCCAGTGTCTTAACCATTAGGCCACCATGCTTCCATTCCTTCAGATATCTTAGACTACAACTCTTGTTTTCCTTGAGCGTGACAATAATGATCTTGACCTTGACCAGTCATTGGGCATGAAGTAAGTGATTATTGTGCTCTGAAGTGCTTGGAGTGATCCAGACTGGGAAGATTGATAGGTCTTCATTCTATTTTCTGGAAGATTAGAGGCAACTAGAATTTCAATTAGAAATTGACCAAAGATTGATCGTTCTTGGAGGAATGTTGCAAGAACTTCTTCCAGAATGTTCTTGGATATTTTGCAAGAAAGAAGAAGGAAGCAGGTGATAAGGCAGCAAACATTGTGATGCTCCAAAGAAAAAGACCAAAGCAGACTGAAATTTCATATTTCGAGAAAGATCGTATGTCGAAAAATGCTCAATTCTTAATCCTTGGGAGTTCAGAACAAGGAAGAATTGGTTTAAATTACAGAAAGGCAACTTCTAATTGAATGTTTGGAAGGAAAAAGAATCCTAATTGGAAAGGCAGTTCAAAAGTGGAACTGATCATACATCAAGTTGGAAAGTTTACCAATTCAGCCAATGCATTTGGAATAACAGAATAGGAAGGGATCTTGGAGGTCTTCTAGTCCAACTCCCTGATCAAGTAGGAAACGCTATACCATTTCAGACAAATGGTTGTCCAATTTATTCTTAAAAACCTCCAGTGTTGGAGCAGCCACAACTTCTGGAGGCAAATTGTTACACTGATTAATGGTTCTATCTCTCAGTAAATTTCTCCTTACTTCTAGGTCAGTTCTCTCCTTGATTCAAATGACACTAGGACAGGGGTGTCCAAACTTTTTGCGAGGAGGGTCAGATTTGGTGAGGTGAAAAT
>NC_138552.1:284322305-284334805 GCF_964273705.1 Natrix helvetica | reverse complement strand
ACTGTAATGTGTAATTCAGGATTTGAATTGATTGGATGGATCGATATTTTCCATCCAAGGCAAGTAAAGTCATCTGTGAAAATGAAATTTCAAGAGTTATTTCAGCATGTCAGGTGCCCCCCACAAGCTCCTGATTAGTGATTACTTGACAGACAGCAACAGGAGAAACAAATGCAGAATGATGGAGCACCCAGCAAGAAGTAAAGGGTGTGAGGTATTAGCAAGTACGTGTAAAAAAACAACCTCCATCTAAAACTCCTAAAACTACTTTTGTTTCAAAGGATTGACTTCTGAAAAAAAAAAAAAAACCTTGACAGATTCTGGAACATTCAGTTGGGCATCATCCAGAGGAAGAATGGAATGTTCTAGAATTATCTGGAACATTCTACTCCATGATCAACGCAGAGATGGGTTGCTAATTTTTTTACTACTGATTCGGGCATGCTCCCGCCCATGTGTGACGCTTCTGCCCATGCGGGAGTGTGGAGGTGGGCGGAGCCTCCAACCGCTGCTACTACTAGGTCTACTAGGATTCGGGCCAAACCAGTAGCAACCCACCTCTGGATCAGTGTCCAAACTGCTTGAATTGGTCCATTCTACTCCTTTTTGGTCAAACTACCCTTCATCAGATGAAAAGTGGCTAAACTGAGGGCTCATCAGCTTGGATCTCATCAGATTGCCATTCTACTAATGAACCTTATAAATAAGATGTAATGAACATGCTATAAAAAAGATGTTGAGAAGTTGTGGGAGCTTTACCACTTGAGACTTTCAAGAAGAGATTGGACTGAGCAACCAGGATGATTAGGGGACTGGAGACTAAAACATATGAAGAATGGTTGCAGGAACTGGGCATGGCTAGTCTAGTGAAGAGAAGGACCAGGGGAGACATGATAGCAGTCTTCCAATATTTGAGGGACTGCTACAGAGAGGAAGGGGTCAAGCTATTTTCCAAGGCACCTGAAAGCCAGACAAGGAATAATGGATGGAAACTGAACAAGGAGAGATTCAACCTAGAAACAAGAAGAAATTTTCTGACAGTGAGAACAATCAACCCATGGAACAGAAGTTGCCTTCAGAAGTTGTGGGAGCTTTACCACTTGAGACTTTCAAGAAGAGATTGGACTGCCATTTGTCAGAAATGGTGTATGATCTCCTGCTTGAATGGGGGTTTAGACTAGATGACTTACAAGGTCCCTTCCAACTCTGCTAATCTGTTAAAATCCCATCTTTCTCAATGTAACCTAGACTATCTACACATGAGGTCTGTTTTCCCCCTTCTGTGTTATTGCTTGCATTTTTCAATTTATATTGTTTTTCATTGTTTCCAAATACAAGTTGATAGCTTATTAGGAACCTTGACGATCACTAAGTGTTGTACCTTTTTATTCTTAATGAATGTATTTTGTTCTCCTTATGTAGACTGAGAGCATATGCACCAAAGACAAATTCCTTCTGTGTCCAATCACACTTGGCCAATAAAGAATTCTAGTCTATTCTTCTTCGACAATGATGACACTATCTAACCATTGCAATAGTGGCAAATATCTGTAGCTCAGATGTAGGATGAGGGTGAAGGTTCTTTCTCAAAGCTTGTGGGTTGGCTTCCAAGTGTGTCATTACCAAGGTAGGTAACATCTTCAGTGGAGTTTAGGGGATGTCGGTGTCAATGTTCTGTTTATAAGGGCTTCAGGTGTGGGTGTGTCAAGTGAAGGTCTTGTGATGAGTCAGCTCTGAGTCTTGTGATGGGTCTTGTGATAAGGAGATTACCTTAGGTCAGGGTTATTGGGAGGCAGAGGTGGGTTCCTACCAGTTTGGACCAGTTCAGCTGAGTAGGTAGTAACTCAGCCGGCCACACCCCCGAACCGGTTCTATCGGTGGTGCCGTAGGCACTGCCACCTTGTTTTTTTGCTTCTGCGCATGTGCAGAAGCATTTTTTTACCTACTTGTGCATCAGTGGTGGGTTCCGGATCCCATTGCAACCGGTACTATTGCAATGTACTTACCGCCTACGATGCTCCGCAATGCTCCAGCTGCTCGACGGAGCATCGTGCAGGCGCCGTATGCTCTGTGCGCGGAAGCCCCGATCGGCTCAAATACCGGTAAGGAGGGCAGGCAGGTGGGCGGGTGGGTGGGCCCTCTGGAGCACCGTACTGGAACGGTACCAGGTGCTCCCAGCAGGCAGCAGTACACCCATACTGGGGCATACCGATTGTATCCCACCACTGCTGTCCATGTGAGGCAGCAGGGAGATAACCCCCTTACCTGAAGGGTATAGGAGCCCCCAGACTCCTTGATAAAAGGCTCAATTAAGTCTGCATATTAAAAGGACTTCTGTAGCTTGCTTAGGAAGTATTACAAATCTTACTGGAACATAAGTTGCAACATGCTTCACAAGTTGGGCACAGGAGGAAACAGATTGGGTAAGATATGAAACTGCCATTTAGCGTTTTAATAAACCTTAGTATTGAGAGATTGCTAATGCTAACTTTTTCACTTCTCTTTCTGTAATCTTCCAAAAGTACATTTCCAACATATTACTGTAAAATGTGCAATAATGATGAATCCGATATGTAAACTCCCCTCGCACCTCCTTTTCCTTGGAAGAACACCCCTGTGTAAACCCCCTGAATCCAGGTGGGTATAAAACCCCTGTCCTGGGCCTACCCAGGGCAGTTCAGACTTTGCTGTGTTAACGCTCTGAACTCTGATGCATCAATAAACCTGTTTTCTCTTGCACCTTGTGGTCTCACGTCCCAATCTCTGGTTGACTGAGGTTCATCGCCCCAGTTTGCCGCAACACATGCACACATGCACCTGAAGTATGTCCCTGAGAGAACCAGCAGTAGAAGAAGCCCGAACTCACCCCTGTTGGGAGGTGAACATCTGGTGTGTGTGTGTGTGTGTCTGTGTGTGTGTATGTGTGTGTGATCATGATACCCAGCCTGGTAATGAATTGTTTGGAAACCAATCCACAAGCTTGGAGAACGAACCTTTACCTTCACTATCTAACCATTTCATCCTCTGCTGTCCCCTTCTCCTTTTGCCTTCCATCTTTCCCAACACCAGGGTCTTCTCCAATGAGTCATCTCTTCTTGTTACGGCAGTGGCCTCCAATCTTTTGGGCACCAGGGACCGGTTCTGTGGAGACAGGGTTTTCTGCAGACTGGACAGTGTATGGTTTTGTGTGCTGCCTGCGTGCTAGGGATGGGGCTTCACATGTTTGCATGGCCTGGTTGCTGGCATGCCGCAGACAATGCTGGCTCAAGGACTGGAGGTTGGGGACTCCTATATTAGGTGGCCAAAGTATTTGAGCTTCAGTTTCAGTATCTGTCCTTCTAAAGAACAGTCAGGGTTGATTTCCTTTAGGTTGGAGTGCATGGAGAGAAGATAAAATAATAGCATAGCACAGCACAGCATAAATAACACACAAAACAAAATAAATTAAAATAATAAAATGCCAGTGACAACTCTTTAAAAAATATATCAAGAAATCCTCAATTCAATTTCAATTTCAATTTATTTGTGCTTCTAGACCGCCCCCTCTCCCAGAAGGGACTCGGGGCGGTGTACAGTCCATAGAGAATATCACAAAAATACAATAAAAAATTAAATATGTACAGTTTGGAGGAGGTTAAAATGCAATTAAAAGAACTGTACAAAGCTAAATAAATATAATTTTTTTAAAATCCCTAAAACAGACACAACAGATTAAAAAACCCTAAGATAACCAGATAATAATACATTTGCCAGGAGGGACAGTTGTAATTATGCCAGGCCTGCTAATCGGAACAGGTGAGTCTTCAATTTTTGCCGGAAGGAGCGGAGGTCAGAAGTGGTTCTAATGTCGGGGGGGAGGTCATTCCAGAGGGTTGGGCCCATCACAGAGAAGGCCCTACTCCTTGGTGTCGCCCGTTGGCATTGCCTAGTGGACGGCACCAGGAGAAGTCCCTCCCTGTGTGAGCGAATTGGCCGCAGGGATGTATGTGGGAGGATGCGATCCCGCAAGTAACTAGGTCCCGTGCCATGGAGCGCTTTAAAGATGGTAATCAGCACCTTGAAACGCACCCGAAAAACCACAGGTAGCCAGTGCAGCTCGCGCAGGAGAGGTGTTACGTGGGAGTACCTCGTACTCCCCATCACAGCCCGCGCGGCTGCGTTCTGAACCAACTGCAGTCTCCGGGCGCGTCCCAAGGGCAGCCCCATGTAGAGAGCAGTCCGAATGATCTCATGTTATGTACGCTTCCCTCATTATTATTTAATTTTATTAACCTTGAACTTAAGCATAAGTGCCTCTGATCCAGTTCCCCATTTTCTGTCATCATCTGGGATCCTTGAGAAGATCAGAACATTCAGACATTAAAAGGCAAACATACAGTAGATCGAGGTCAAAATATTTCTGTAGTTTCAGTTATAATAACATTCATCCACAAATTCTTCGCTCATTGCACACAGCATGCTTTTCATGTGTTAACTTCATTGCTTTTTAAAAGGGTTACAATTGAAGCCCACAGGATAAATTGCATTATGGGTAATCTTGGGCATCAAATCAAGAACGGACTCCAAAAGTCCCATCAAATCCTGCTCGTCAGTCTTCTAATTATTGTTTAATAAGAGTTGGTACCTTAATTTGATTTTTCTCCCCATTTCTTTGCCAATGTTTATTTCCCAATCCCCCTTTCGTATCATTTTCCTTAAGCTGCTAAGCCATTATTATTGCCTTGAGAGCTTGTCAGAAAGGTAGTTCGCGAACTGAAAAAAGAAAGAAAGAAAGAAGAAAAAACTTGAGAAAAATTGACACCATTGACCAAGCGGTATTTGGCAATCAAATAATACAATAATACAATAGTAGAGTTGGAAGGGACCTTGGAGGTCTTCTAGTCCAACCCCCTGCCTAGGCAGGAAACCCTATACCGTTTCAGACAGGTGGCTATCCAACATCTTCTTAAAGACTTCCAGTGTTGGGGCATTCACAACTTCTGGAGGCAACTTCTGTTCCACTGATTAATTGTTCTAACTGTCAGGAAATTTCTCCTCAGTTCTAAGTTGCTTCTCTCCTTGATTAGTTTCCACCCATTGCTTCTTGTTCTACCCTCAGGTGCCTTGGAGAATAGCTTGACTCCCTCTTCTTTGTGGCAACCCCTGAGATATTGGAAGACTGCTATCATGTCTCCACTAGTCCTTCTTTCTCTTAAGCTAAACATACCCATACAAATACAGAGCCACTGATTCCGGTCTTTCAAATTCAACAGGCAGATCAATAAAAGACAAACGCAACACTTTTTTATTAAATGGGCCACTGGATGCAGTTATTGTTCTCTTCTTCCCATCACCTAAAGCCATGATGGTGAATCGATGGCACATGTGCCAGAGGTGTCACACAGGGCTCTCTCTGATGGCACGCAAGCCATCGTCCCAGTTCAGTGCTGCCATGCATGCGAATATGCCTCCCACCAGCCAGCTGTTCTTCGGATCTTTGCCATGCATGCGGGGAGGGGCATGTGCGGGAGATTGCACATGCATGCACATGGGAAGGGCATGTGTGGTGGGTCAAGTGCGCATGCACAGGGGCAGGGCACATGCGCAAGGAGGCTGTTTGGGGGTTTAGGTGCACATGCTTTGGGACTCCACTCGGAAATGGCTAGCTATCACTGACCTAAAGTAAACCCATCTGGAGATATATTTTGTTGACTCAGATTGGACATTCAATTATTCAGAAGGAGGCATAGAATATCCTACTAAGAAGCCCACACAAGTTTCTTTAGACTACAGTTTTGTTTTATTTATTTATCTATCAGGTTTATTGAACTGCTAATCTGAGAGGCATGGTAGGCTAGTGGTAAAGAGGCTCGCCTCCCACTTGGAAGGTTGAGAGTTCAATCCTAGGTAGCTGCAGATGTTTCTCTCTCCTAGGGTGCAAAAAAAAAAAAATCTGCTGTGAACTCCACGTGGTGTCAGGAAGAACATCCGGCCAGTAAATGCTCAGTTCCATCTAGTTGCCCTGACTCAGTAGTGGGATGCAACCGGTTTAACAACTGGTTTGGTGAATGTGCGTTTGGTGCGCATGTGCAGCAATCAAAAAATGACATTTTTAAGCTTAAAAACTTACCTTCTATGTCAACACCTGTGAGTAAAACAGCTGATGAGTGGCAATCCATTGTGCCATGTGAATCAGCTGACCTAAAAAAAACCAGGGAAATATAGGACAGGAAAGTGCAGGGGCGGTTGGGGCAGGGCCAAATGCTCACCGGAACTACCTGAAGCAGTTCGAACCGGCTGAATCCCACCCCTGCCCTGACTCCACCTCCAAGTAAGGGATTAGAGGGTTGTAAAAAGGGAGTATTTAGCTGCTAATCTGATGAATATGACCCTGGGAAGCATGCAATAAACAACCAGTTAAAACAATTAAAACAGCAGCAGTTAAAATCAAATAAACACACAAGAATAAATCTGTAGGAGATAAGACCAGCATGCTACAACGCAGAACAATCGTTTTGTGTGATATCCATTTCTCTGGGATCCTTAATCCTGCTTCAACCCAACCCCATGTTTTCAGGGATTTCCTAAGTGTCAATAAGGCTAGGGCTGATCTCGGGAGTAATGTTGCTCCAAGGAGCAGGTGCCACGGCAGAAAAGGCTCTCCCCCTAGGTCCTGTCAGATAGATAGAACTTGTAGCATACCCTTCTTGCTGGACCTGATGGGGTAGATAGATGTGACAGAGGAGAGGTGGTTCCCCCAGCTAGCCAGATCTCATGCCACGTAGGGCATGAAAGATCAAAATTAGCTCTTGTCAGAGTGTTCCCCCCCCAGCAGCTGCAGCACATCCAGCAATCACAGAAGTAAATGAACTTCAACAAGATTTAATGATATATGAGAAACTTCTTTATATACAATATCATGTAGCACATACAATATCAGGAACACAGAAGCAATATTCATAGAAGCCAGTCATTTCAGAGTAGAGAGATACAGAGACCTACATTCAGTGGTGGGTTTCAATTTTTTTTAGAACCTCTTCTGTAGGTGTGGCCTGCTTTGTGGGAGTGGCTTGCAGGCCATGTGACCGGGTGGGAGTAGCTTGCCAGCCATGTGACTGGGTGGGCATGGCCAACTTGTAAAATGTGGTGAAACTCACTTAACAATGCTCTTGCTTAGCAACCAAAATGTTGGCTCAGGAACTCTGGCATTTGAATTACGCAAGTCTTAAAGCTGTCAATTTACAAGACCCTCGCACCCCTAACCCTTTAGAAAAAAAAAACCATGGATGTTCAAACTTGACAGCTATAAGACTTGTGGACTTCAGCTCCCAGAATTCCTCCTCCAGTCATGTTAGCTCAGGAGTTCTGGCATTGAAGTGTGCAAGTCTTAAAGCTGTCAAGATACAAGACCCTCGCACCCCTAACCCTTTAGAAAAAAAACCCAGGGGTGTTCAAACTTGACAGCTTTAAGACTTGTGGACTTCAACTCCCAGAATTCCTCCTCTCACTCTTCATCTTGATGATGTGCGGACAGGCGTGGGGAGGCAGCTGATAAGTAGACTCCTCTTCAGTCTATAAAAGGATTGATTGTGCATACGCCCTTTGCAGAAGTCAACAAAGGAACTATTGGGAAAGTTCTGTCTTGGGAGCTTGGTATACTGGATAGCTGCTATCGTGTCTCTGTGCCGGAGGGTTCTGAGAGTCTTGTCATGGTGGATTGCTGCCAAGGATCTGTCTGTCTGTCTGTGCAATAAATCCTGTTGAAGTAGTTTTGGTCCGGAGTGTGTTTTGTGTTGGCGAGGGAAGAAGGGGGGTCAGAACAGGTGAGTATAGCACAGGGGCAAGTGTCAGCCTCCTAATCCTCTTTGTTGCTCTTCTCTGCACTCTTTCTAGATTGTGGCAACCAAAACTGGATGCAGTATTCCAAGTGTGGCCTTACCAAGGCATTGTAAAGTGGTATTAACACTTCATGTGATCTTGATTCTTTCCCTCTGTTTATGCAGCCTAGGACTGTGTTGGCTTTTTTGGCAGCTGCTGCACACTGCTGGCTCATATTTAAATGGTTGTCCACTAGGACTCCAAGATCCCTTTCACAGTTGCTACTCTTGGGCCAGGTACCACCTGTACTGTACCTGTACGTTTGGTTTTTCTTGCCTACCATACTTGGTAGGCAAGTATGGTAAAAGTTCTGCCATCTTGAGCAGGAGTTGGACTAAAATAACCCCAAGGTCCCTTCCATTCTATGTTCTATGCTGTACTTCACTTGACCAGTGACACTATCTGGATGACCTTGCCTGAACCTTAGAAACCTTCTGAAGTGCAACCAAGTTGCGAAGTTCAAACCAAATCATCACAGAACAAAGCAAGGACAACTTGCTTCCAGACTCGGCTGATAAAATCTGCACGGTTGTGTCTATGAAGTCACTGAGAGTCAAGCTTAACTCAAAGGAGGCCTCTATTACGTGGGATTTCATAGTGTCACGTACAAGAAGACAGAGGTGGGTAGAAATGGAAGTGGAAATGGAGATAGAGACAGAAAGATAATCAAAGATAAGTAAGTCCCTTAAGCATCCTTATTTCATTTTCTGAGTTCCTTTATCTCGGGACCCTTTTATACCTGAAAGCAAGAACATGGTTTGATACTGGCTTTTTATTTTATCCTGCGATGAAATTCATGGACCCTTTATTAGCACCCTGCTGTTTCCTCCCTCCTCTACCTTAGCTTAGCTTAGTTTGCTTTAGGTTTTAAAGAACTCTAGTAGAAAGGAAGCAAAAAGTGACATTGCTTTGCACGTGACTCTATACCAGCATTTATTCTTCCCCTGGAGTATTTTGCTATGACTGAAAATCCTCTTATGATCACTGAAAGTCATAAATCCAACACTTTTTTTTTGCATTGCTCCAGCATGATGATTTTAATAAACAAATGGCTGCTGTCTTATCTAAATTGATACTGTAAATGACCAGATTGATCAATGTCATCCTAAATATCTTGTCTTCCCATAAATCTAGCAACAAACATTCATTCCATTAAGGCAAAACCGTTTCCCCCCCTCATTACTCACTACGGTGGAAATTAGATTTTCAGTGAAAGATTTGGCAAACATTTCTATTTCTTTGAGAAATGTTAGCTTGGTTGGTGGCGAGCCAATCTGGTTTACTGGCATATTTCCTTGAGTATCTTTGCTGTAAGTTCTTTGATAGGAAAGGAAGAATTGGGATGAAGGAGAAGAAAGGACAGATTTTCACCCCATTCTGCAGGGGAATAGGGATCGTTTTGGAGAAGACCACTGCTGGGATGTACTGAAGTTCATTTGTGGCTTCCCCATGGAGTGAACTTCTGAATATGAAGTTTGAAGATAGTCTGTGTCAGTATTTATCAACCTTAGTAGCTTGAGGATGGGTGGACTTCAACTCCCAGGATTCCCCAGGCAGCCTTGCTGAACAGGTTGATGTAACTAACGACAAGTGTACCGTTTTATAAGCTGTCTGGTGCTAACTAAATACCACCAGAGACTAAAATGAAAGTTAGAGAATATTGAGAAAAAAATGTCTAGGTAGAGTTGAAAAATGCTGTGTCTTCTCTGAATACTTGTATGTGTGTGTCAGTGATGAGATTCAAAATTTTTTACTGCCAGTTCTTTGGGCGTGGCTTGGTGGATGTGGCAGGGCATGGATACTGTAAAATCTGTATTCCCTCCCTCTCCAGGGGAAGGATACTGCAAAATCCCCATTCCCTCCCGATCTCCTGGAACTCAGGCAGAGAAGAGATGGGGGCAGGGCCAGTCAAAGGTGTTATTTACTAGTTCTCCGAACTACTCAAAATTTCTGCTACCGGTTCTCCAGAACTGGTTAGAACCTGAATACAACCTCTGGTGTGTGTGTCAGAGAGAGAGAGAGCAGGGATGAGAGTAGGGAAAGGGAGAGAGAGGAGATAGAGGGAGAAAGAGGAAAGGGAGAGCAATAGTGGGAGGAAAGGAGAGAGGGAGAGGGGGAGCAGAAAAAGGAAAGAGAAGGAGGGAGGGGGAGACAGGGGAATGGGAGGGAGACGGAGAGAGGGAAAAGGAGAGTGGGAGGGAAAGTGAGGGAGGGAGAGAGAGGGGGAGATTGTTATCAGAAATTTCAAATCCATTTGGTATTGAAATGAAAATGGCGTGAAGTCCCCATATGAACGCAGCTATAAGTTCTCCATTCCCTCAGAAAAAAAACACCACTTTTTGGTGAATTTTCTATTGCTATGGGGTACAAATGCATTGGGCCTTGTTGGTACTAATTTTATTATACAGCCTAACAGATTGACATTAATAAGTGCAGCTCAAATACATCCAGGGAGATCATCTGTTATGCTATCAGGTGCCAGGAGTAAAATGAGCTTTCCCGTTGAAGTATGCAAATAGCTTCTGCCTTTGACAGTTAAGAAACAGATTTCCTGGCCTCATCTTCAGACAGCAAAAAAAAACAAAAACCTTTATTTATCAGGATGCTGAAATCATATTTGGGAGAGGAAAAGTGGAGAAGCACCATTTTCTATTTTTATTGGAAGGAATGATTGACTTGAAAATCTGGACTTTTACGAGCTGGAGAAGAATTCTCAGGAGTAGGAGAACGTATTTGATTTACATGTGAAAGTTAGCTTTCTTTCTTTTTTTGGCCATGGTTGTTAAGTGAGTCACTGCAGTTGTCAACTGGATCACACGACGGATTCAACTACAATTAACTGATTTAACCACAATTGAGCCCAAAATTTATGTTCCTAAGTGAAACAGTTGCTGTGGGTTTACGATCTTTCTTGCCACAGTTGCCGAGTGAATCGTTGCAGTTGTTAAATTAGTAACATGGTTGTTAAGTGAATCTGGTTTCCCCATTGATTTTGCTGGTCAGAGGTTCACAAGAGCGGATTGCATGACCCCAGGACACTGCAACCGTCATAAACATGAATCAGTTGCCAATGAATTGGGGAATAGGGAGAAATCCAAATTTCTTTAGGTGAGGGAGAACTTCTCTGATCATTTCTTTAAGGCAGGATATTTCCTAACAATGATGGCAAATACAGGTAGTCCTTATGACCTCAACTGAGCCCCAAATTTCCATTGCTAAGCAAGACAGTTGCTAAGTGAGTTCTGCCCCATATTAAGACCTTTTTTGTCACAGTTGTTAAATGAATCCCTACAGAATTGGGCTTTCCTTATTGATTTTGCTTGCCAGAAGCTGGCTGGGAAACTTAGCAAGGATGATCACATGACCCAGGGACACCGCAACTGATCATGTGACCAAGCTGCAACAGTCATAATTGTGAAAAACGGTCATAAGTCATTTTTTCCAGTGTCATCGTAACTTTGAACAGTCCCTAAACGAACTATTGTACGTTGAGGACTACTTATAATCCCAGAATGCTGCAACCATCATAAATACATGCCAGTTGCCAAATTCCCAAATTTTGATCATGTAAAACGGTGGGGATGCTGTGAAAATAATCAGTGTGAGGACCAGTCATAAGTCATTTTTTCCCCCAATGTTGTTAGAATTTTGAAAGGTCACTAAATGAACAATTGGAATAGAATAGAAAAACAGAGTTGGAAGGGACCTTGGAGGTCTTCTAGTCCAACCCCCTGCTTGGGCAGGAAACCCTATATTATTTCAGGGAACAGCACAGGAACAGGCTGAAAAAAATATCCCAAGGCTGATTATACAATATAATACAATACAATAGTAGAGTTGGAAGGGACCTTGGAGGTCTTCTAGTCCAACCCCCTGCCTAGGCAGGAAACCCTATACCGTTCCAGACAAATGGCTATCCAACATCTTCCAGTGTTGGGGCATTCACAACTTCTGGAGGCAACTTCTGTTCCACTGATTAATTGTTCTCACTGTCTGGAAGTTTCTCCTCAGTTCTAAGTTGCTTCTCTCCTTGATTAGTTTCCACCCATTGCTTCTTGTTCTACCCTCAGGTGCTTTGGAGAATAGTTTGACTCCCTCTTCTTTGTGGCAACCCCTGAGATATTGGAACACTGCTATCATGTCTCCCCTAGTCCTTCTTTTCATCAAACTAGACATACCAAATTCCAGCAATGCTCTCTACATGGGGCTGCCCTTGAAGAGCACCCAGAGGCTTCAGCTGGTCCAGAATGCGGCCGCGCGGGTTGTCATGGGGGTACCTAGGTGCTCCCATGTCACACCCCTTTTAGGCGGCCTGCACTGGTTGCCAGTTGTTTACGGGTGTGATTCAAGGTATTAATTATCTGGGTGCGATTCAAGGTATTAATTATGACCTTTAAAGCGCTCCATGGCTTAGGCCCAGGGTACCTGCGAGACCACCTACTGCCACCAGTAGCCTCCCACCATCCAGTACGATCCCACAGAGTTGGCCTATTCAGGGTGCCGTTGGCCAGACAGTGTTGGCTGGTGACCCCCAGGGGGAGAGCGTTCTCTGTGGGAGTGCCTTCCCTCTGGAATGAGCTGCCCCCGGAGCTTCGCATAATCCCTGACCTCCGGTCCTTCCGACGCGCCCTAAAAAGTTGGCT